>NC_086447.1:933645816-933945816 GCF_028390025.1 Pseudophryne corroboree
GAGTATATGCCAGTATTTCCCAAACTAGGTACCGCAGGGCCACTTGCAGGGGTGTCCTGGGTTGGTGGTCAAGGACCAAATCAAATTGTGTACGGTCAATGATACAGACAAAACCAGCGCCAGCGGCTGCCAAACATAAAAATATGAGGACAAACAGAAGCGGCTCCTGTCCCTCACCACACAACTGACCTAACGATGACATATAAACACAATTTACTTCATTTCATATTGTTTTTCTTCAAAATTTCTTAAGAAGAACATTTTGGCCTAGGGGTGCTGACAAAAAAAAACTTCTGATAGTGTAAGGTGCTGTGATCCAGCTACCCGGCGCCTTCTGCTGAACTGAAAGCCCAAATGAGAACTCTCAGTTTTAACAAATTATTATACAAATTATTTAAAAAATATCAACAAACCTTAACACTTAACTGATGATTTTTCCCTTCAAAACTGTTAAAAACATTGTTTTTTAAAATTTATTTTATTCAATAAAGTTTAAAATGTATTTTTCTAAATATTTAAATATTATATTATGCACAGCTGCAGAACGGATCTACTCATCGAAAACGGGGGGGACAGGGGGGGGGGGGGGGGGGCGCAGTCGCATGAAATCTGACCATGCTAGTTAAGTGGTTAAACAAACATGGAATAAACAATTTGTTTTATGATTCTCATCTGTTATCATCATCCTGACATGGGAGAGATGTACCAAGCCTTTTAAGGACGGGGAAGTGTACAGGTGGAGAAGTTGCCCGTAGCAATGAATGTGCTTCTACAGTCGTTATCATCTATAAAGTACATTGTATAATTGATAGGTATACGCTGATTGGTTTCTATGGGCAATTTCTCCATTTATATACACTTGCTCATTCTTTAGCAGGTTTGATACACCTCCCCCCAAGTATCACAGAATGGACACTTGGGGGGAATGTCACCAGTGGAGGCCGGCAAATGTTGCTGACGGCAGTGGTAACTCTTTCCTGTACAGGTGGCTTTAAGGATTATCGCCCATTGATAAGTCTGCCCGATACCTCATCTGAAGTTATTTGCAATGTTAAATCACACCAGACTAAGGGGGACATTTACTAAGCAGTGATAAGAGCGGAGAAGTGAGCCAGTGGAGAAGTTGCCCATGGCGACCAATCAGTATTGACGTAACATTTATAATTAGCATAAAATAACAGTATACAGAGCTGCTGATTGGTTGACATGTGCAACTTCTCCACTGGCTGACTTCCCCACTTTTATCACTGCTTAGTACATGTCCTTCCAAGTCTTGTTTCTGCATTTGTGTTATCGCTACAGATGTGGCACCTGGCACGCGAGGGGCACGCGGGGGGATGTTTGTCGCGATTGCAGCAATAAGGTATGACGACACATCTGTAGCAGTTCCTGTAAAACATCCTACACAAGATAATTATTTATTGTCACACAGATCGGCCATGGCTGGGAATTGTGCTCATGACCCAAGTGCCATGAGGCAGCAATGCTTACCAGTACCAACCATGCTGCCCAATACGTCAACCGTATGCCGACGGGTTTCAGAAACTTGCTGTCTTACCATTCTGACAAGCTTGTACCCGGATGTAATACTGAGCCCCAGGGATCAGGTCTTCCAAAATGATGAACTGTTTCCCTCCGGCTGGGTGAACGTCCATACAACCCGCATTCAGCAAGATGTTATACTCCAGGGGCATGCTGGGATTATACACACCTGGTACAGGGCAGAACACAAAAAAAGGGAACTTTGAATTTAAATTTTAAAAAATGATAAAATGTTATCACTGGGTGTCCTTAAATCTAGGAACTAAAACTAACTCGCAGACACCTGCAACTAGCGGCCCGTTACATTTACCCCCTGGTAGTAATACATCCCTCCTTTTACTGGTACATACTACAAGACAGGACAGACCGCATGGTATTGTAGGTGACGCCTGGTCAGAGACACGAGAAGCCTGATCCACGAAAGAGACACTGATTTCTCCTAGGCCACAACTATGTAATAGACTGCTACAGGCAGTACTGTATATGGGTACTGAGGGTAGAATCTGGACTGTTACAGGCAGTATATGGGTGCTGAGGGTAGAATCTGGACTGTTACAGGCAGTATATGGGTGCTGAGGGCAGAACCTGGACTGTTACAGGCAGTATATGGGTACTGAGGGCAGAACCTGGACTGCTACAGGCAGTATATGGGTACTGAGGGCAGAACCTGGACTGCTACAGGCAGTATATGGGTACTGAGGGCAGAATCTGGACTGTTACAGGCAGTATGTGGGTACTGAGAGAAGAACCTGGACTGCTACAGGCAGTATATGGGTACTGAGAACAGAACCTGGACTGTTACAGGCAGTATATGGGTATTGAGAGAAGAACCTGGACTATTACAGGCACTATATGGGTACTGAGGGCAGAACCTGGACTGTTACAGGCAGTATACGGGTACTGAGAGAAGAACCTGGACTGCTACAGGCAGTATATGGGTACTGAGAACAGAACCTGGACTGTTACAGGCAGTATATGGGTACTGAGAGAAGAACCTGGACTATTACAGGCACTATATGGGTACTGAGGGCAGAACCTGGACTGCTACAGGCAGTATATGGGTACTGAGGGCAGAACCTGGACTGCTACAGGCAGTATATGGGTACTGAGGGCAGAATCTGGACTGTTACAGGCAGTATGTGGGTACTGAGGGCAGATCCTGGACTGCTACAGGCAGTATATGGGTACTGAGGGCAGAACCTGGACTTTTACAGGCAGTATATGGGTACTGAGGGCAGAACCTGGACTGTTACAGGCAGTATATGGGTACTGAGAGAAGAACTTGGACTGTTACAGGCAGTATATGGGTACTGAGGGCAGAACCTGGATTGTCACAGGCAGTATATGAATACTGAGGGCAGAATCTGGACTGTTACAGGCAGTATATAGGTACTGAGGACAGAACCTGGACTGTTACAGGCAGTATATGGGTACTGGGGCAGAACCTGGACTGTTACAGGCAGTATATGGGCGCTGAGGGCAGAATCTGGACTGTTACAGGCAGTATATAGGTACTGAGGACAGAACCTGGACTGTTACAGGCAGTATATGGATACTGTGAGCAGAACCTAGACTGTTACAGGCAGTATATGGGTACTGAGGGCAGAATCTGGACTGCTACAGGCAGTATATGGGTACTGAGTGCAGAACCTGGACTATTACAGGCAGTATATGGGTACTGAGGCAGAACCTCGACTATTACAGGCAGTATATGGGTACTGGGGCAGAACCTGGATTGTTACAGGCAGTATATGGGTGCTGAGGGCAGAATCTGGACTATTACAGGCAGTATATGGGTACTTATGGCAGAACCTGGACAGTTACAGGCAGTATATGGGTACTGGGGCAGACCCTGGACTGTTACAGGCAGTATATGGGTACTGAGGGCAGAATCTGGACTATTACAGGCAATATATGGGTACTGAGGGCAGAATCTGGACTGTTACAGGCAGTATATGGGTACTGAGTGCAGAACCTGGACTGTTACAGGCAGTATATGGGTACTGAGGGCAGAACCTGGACTGTTACAGGCACTATATGGGTACTGAGGGTAGAATCTGGACTGTTACAGGCAGTATATGGGTACTGAGAGAAGAACCTGGACTGCTACAGGCAGTATATGGGTACTGAGAGCAGAACCTGGACTGTTACAGGCAGTATATGGGTACTGAGGGAAGAATCTGGACTGTTACATGCAGTATATGGGTACTGAGGGTAGAATCTGGACTGTTACAGGCAGTATATGGGTACTGAGAGAAGAACCTGGACTGCTACAGGCACTAAATGGGTACTGAGGGCAGAACCTGGACTGTTACAGGCAGTATATGGGTACTGAGGGCAGAACCTGGACTGCTACAGGCAGTATATGGGTACTGAGGGCAGAACCTGGACTGCTACAGGCAGTATATGGGTACTGAGGGCAGAATCTGGACTGTTACAGGCAGTATTTGGGTACTGAGGGCAGATCCTGGACTGTTACAGGCACTATATGGGTACTGAGGGCAGAACCTGGACTGTTACAGGCAGTATATGGGTACTGAGGGAAGAACCTGGACTGTTACAGGCAGTATATGGGTACTGAGAGAAGAACCTGGACTGTTACAGGCAGTATATGGGTACTGAGAGAAGAACCTGGACTGCTAAAGGCAGTATATGGGTACTGAGAGCAGAACCTGGACTGTTACAGGCAGTATACGGGTACTGAGAGAAGAACCTGGACTGCTACAGGCAGTATATGGGTACTGAGAACAGAACCTGGACTGTTACAGGCAGTATATGGGTACTGAGAGAAGAACCTGGACTATTACAGGCACTATATGGGTACTGAGGGCAGAACCTGGACTGCTACAGGCAGTATATGGGTACTGAGGGCAGAACCTGGACTGCTACAGGCAGTATATGGGTACTGAGGGCAGAATCTGGACTGTTACAGGCAGTATGTGGGTACCGAGGGCAGATCCTGGACTGCTACAGGCAGTATATGGGTACTGAGGGCAGAACCTGGACTTTTACAGGCAGTATATGGGTACTGAGGGCAGAACCTGGACTGTTACAGGCAGTATATGGGTACTGAGAGAAGAACTTGGACTGTTACAGGCAGTATATGGGTACTGAGGGCAGAACCTGGATTGTCACAGGCAGTATATGAATACTGAGGGCAGAATCTGGACTGTTACAGGCAGTATATAGGTACTGAGGACAGAACCTGGACTGTTACAGGCAGTATATGGGTACTGGGGCAGAACCTGGACTGTTACAGGCAGTATATGGGCGCTGAGGGCAGAATCTGGACTGTTACAGGCAGTATATAGGTTCTGAGGACAGAACCTGGACTGTTACAGGCAGTATATGGATACTGTGAGCAGAACCTAGACTGTTACAGGCAGTATATGGGTACTGAGGGCAGAATCTGGACTGCTACAGGCAGTATATGGGTACTGAGTGCAGAACCTGGACTATTACAGGCAGTATATGGGTACTGAGGCAGAACCTCGACTGTTACAGGCAGTATATGGGTACTGGGGCAGAACCTGGATTGTTACAGGCAGTATATGGGTGCTGAGGGCAGAATCTGGACTATTACAGGCAGTATATGGGTACTGATGGCAGAACCTGGACAGTTACAGGCAGTATATGGGTACTGGGGCAGACCCTGGACTGTTACAGGCAGTATATGGGTACTGAGGGCAGAATCTGGACTATTACAGGCAATATATGGGTACTGAGGGCAGAATCTGGACTGTTACAGGCAGTATATGGGTATTGAGTGCAGAACCTGGACTGTTACAGGCAGTATATGGGTACTGAGGGCAGAATCTGGACTGTTACAGGCAGTATGTGGGTACTGAGGGCAGAACCTGGACTGCTACAGGCAGTATATTGGTACAGAGGGCAGAACCTGGACTGTTACAGGCAGTATATGGGTACTGAGGGCAGAGCCTGGACTGTAACAGGCAGTATATGGGTACTGAGGGCAGAATCTGGACTGCTACAGGCAGTATATGGGTACTGAGGGCAGAACCTGGACTGCTACAGGCAGTATATTGGTACTGAGGGCAGAACCTGGACTGCTACAGGCAGTATATGGGTACTGAGGGCAGAACCTGGACTGCTACAGGCAGTATATGGGTACTGAGAGAATAATTTGGACTGTTACAGGCAGTATATGGGTACTTAGGGCACAACCTGGACTATTACAGGCAATATATGGGTACTGAGGGCAGAATCTGGACTGTTACAGGCAGTATATGGGTACTGAGGGCAGAATCTGGACTGTTACAGGCAGTATATGGGTACTGAGGGCAGAACCTGGACTGTTACAGGCAGTATATGGGTACTGAGGGCAGAATCTGGACTGCTACAGGCAGTATATGGGTACTGAGGGCAGAATCTAGACTATTACAGGCACTATATGGGTACTGAGGGCAGAATCTGGACTGCTACAGGCAGTATATGGGTACTGAGGGCAAATCTGGACTGCTACAGGCAGTATATGGGTACTGAGGGCAGAATCTAGACTATTACAGGCACTATATGGGTACTGAGGGCAGAATCTGGACTGCTACAGGCAGTATATAGGTACTGAGGGCAGAATCTGGACTGCTACAGGCAGTATATGGGTACTGAGGGCAGAATCTAGACTATTACATGCACTATATTGGTACTGAGGGCAGAATCTGGACTGCTACAGGCAGTATATGGGTACTGAGGGCTGAATCTGGACTGCTACAGGCAGTATATGGATACTGAGGACAGAATCTGGACTGTTACAGGCAGTATATGGGTACTGAGGGCAGAATCTGGACTGTTACAGGCAGTATATGGGTACTGAGGGCAGAATCTAGACTATTACAGGCAGTATATGGATACTGAGGGCAGAATCTGGACTGCTACAGGCAGTATATGGGTACTGAGGGCAGAATCTGGACTGCTACAGGCAGTATATGGGTACTGAGGGCTGAATCTGGACTGCTACAGGCAGTATATGGATACTGAGGGCAGAATCTGGACTGCTACAGGCAGTATATGGGTACTGAGGGCAGAATCTAGACTATTACAGGCAGTATATGGATACTGAGGGCAGAATCTGGACGACAGTGGTCAGTGTATTTCCTCTCTCTATAATGTGAAATGTTATGCATCGTACATAAAGGCTCTCTGGTGTACACTGCATCCTTCTATTAGTGCTAAGAACGTCTTCATACCACTACCTCCTCCCATCCGCCTGTTCCTCCCCTATGCGGAATCTAGGCGCACTTGCGCAACTCAATACACGTGCCTAAGTCTTCCTTTGCGCTACGGAGCATCCCGTGCAAGTGTGTAAATGCAGCACAATGTTCCTAGCACAAGCTGCGGAAAGTCATACACTGTACAAAAGAACAATTTAGTCGTCTGAAGGTGCAGAGCCCTCTGTAATCTTTACATCACACAGACAGCAAGGGGTGATGGGAGCAGCGTCACGGCACCACTTACCATTTGTTAAAGTGGGACTATAAAGCCAGCAGCCTTCGTTATATTTTATGTTTCATTTTTATCTGGTCGGATGAAACGGCACGAGGAAGAGCATATGAACCAATTTATCTTAAGTGCAAATGGCAGTTTTGTTATTTGGTGTCAGAGTTACCATGAGCATAATGACAAGCTGCCACAACAGATTTTCGTGTTGACTAAAGAACAAGGTTCTAGAGTGTTAATATTCCCAGCACAGCGCCTCTCCATAATTTACAACTCAACGCTGATAGTTTATTTAACATTTATGAACTTACAATACAATCAGAAATTCATTATTATCCGTACAAATAAATAGTTGATATTTCACCACCTCTCTCTCTCTTGGTGAGAATTGGGGACATGTCTCAATAAATGTTTTCTCCAGCAATAACTGAAGTACAATTTGTCAGGGCGCCGGGGACCTAAATTATTAAAGTGAAACAGTAAAAAAATTAAAAACTAAAAAAAAAAAAAAACCTTCAAGGCTGGATGGTGGCGTCTTGTATGCGGTACAGAATATTCGGCCTATTTTGATAGTAGGCAGTAAGGGCTTTCAAGCATATATCCCGTACACAACCGATGATTTAATAGAATTTTAATTTTGCTTTTATCCTGAAAGAATATTCTTAACATTAGGGGATTGAGGAGATTCTAAAGAAATTATACACGGGTAAAATGTAATGCCGCTAAAAGATGAATGCAACTTGCATTGGATTAAAAGTGAATTAGGCTGTGTACTTAGGTCTTTGTGTTACGCTGAGTCTAATGTATTCATGCTGTGAGTAGAAGAGGACTGATTGTTGTGTAAGGAGAGTACCCTTTTAAAATACCATTAAAAGTAGAATACAAGTTTATATATATATATATATATATATATATATATATATATACTGTATGAGACGTCTTTGTAGTTTATTAAATTCTACACATTGGAGGTGCAATACAAATTTGAATCCGATTGTCTGTTTGGGCGTTATCGTTCCCACAACGCAAGCTACGCGTCGGTAATGATATCCCTTAGGGGAGGTTTATTAAAATTCTAATTATGTCGTTTTCCTATTTCCCACCTGAAGAATACCTGTGTTACATTTCAGCTTCCTAACATATCGGGAAGTAGGAGAATCAGTGAATGAGTGAGTGAGTGAGTGAGTGAGTGAGTGAGTGAGTGAGTGACTGACTGACTGACTGACTGAGTGACTGACTAAGTGAATGAGTCAGTGAGTGAGTGAGTGAGTGAGTGAGTGAGTGAGGGCTTACACACACACACACACACACACACACACACACACACACACACACACACACACACAAAGAGAGACAGAAGCTGGCAAAATATATACACTTGTGTGTAAGTAGCGCACTTTGAAAAGGAATCATGAAAATTGCACCTCTTGCTGTAGGCAAAACACCCTAATAAGAATCAGCTTTATTGGCCAGGTACACTTGCGTATACTAGGAATTTGTTTATAATGAGCCGTTAATACTTCTGATCGAATCGACTACAGGACATGAATAAAGAAAGGTAATAGGGATGTTTTTACTACCATTCACCTAATATTACTAATGCTGCAATATTTATTCCCACTGATACGATACATAGAACCCAAATATATCAGTTTCTCGTCGTCACCGCAAACAGTATAATGTCGGCGTCCATTTCGCTGGATGGATTTATGTGATTGGCTCAGAGGTTGTATAACCTGTGTCTCTTCATTGCTCCGTCACCTACCCGCTTAGGTTAATCCACCGATTCCATCCATTAAATATTCATACCTTAGGGACGGGGTCTCAGACACTGGGTATTCTGTGGGTTTGCATGATAAATATTAGAGGGACACAAAGCCATTAAGCGTCTTACCAGAGCGATGCAATAAGACCTATTTATTATTATGTGTCGCTACCAATCCACCTGAGCGCTCTGATGGGACGTCACAACCGTTCCATTATTTATTATTAAGAAAAGATTGCGGCTCTAGTTGTCTTGGGATTTTACTCCGTCTCTGAAATCGCTATACTTTATTCTTCATGTGTGTCCTGCCCATTGTGTTTCCTTTATAACATTCTAATATGTTTTCAAGATCACTGAGAAGATGGAATAATAGGTTTCATGCTAAGTTATGTTTTACTTTAATTATTGTCTTCATTTTAATTAAAGAACAGGGAAATCACAACATACTGTAACAGTAAGGTAGGACGACAATTATCCATACTATATGGCACCAAGGGTAGTTCTGGTAATCCGATTAGGTACCCGGACATCTATTATATGGGTGTATGTACAGTTGTACACTAATGGTTATGAGTTCCAGAACATCCCTGTTTTTCCAGTTTTTATTGCAATTTAAGCACTTTAAATCCGTTGAATTAACTGAACAGGTGCAAAGGTCAGCGGGAAAGGTTAGCTTAGCAAAAACCGAATAATAATTAGTTATAAAGAAAGACCTTTGCAGGGACGCAGTTATGTGCAAATAACTTACAGTTATTCTGCAGCAATGATAGAGAGGCACGTCTGGGCCAGAAGGCATAGCCAATGGGTTACTAAAAGAAGGTCTTATGGACCGAGGAATCAGAATGTAAGTCCTTCATCACGCAGGGATTTTGTACACTGTCCAGCGAGCAAAAGTAGTTCCTCAGTGTGTGGCAGCTTGTAACACAATACAGGTTGAGTCTCCCTTATCCAAAATGCTTGGGACCAGAGGTATTTTGGATATCGGATTTTTCCGTATTTTGGAATAATTGCATACCATAATGAGATATCATGGTGATGGGACCTAAGTCTAGGCACAGAATGCATTTATGTTGCATATACACCTTATACACACAGCCTGAAGGTAATTTTAGCCAATATTTTTAATAACTTTGTGTATTAAACAAAGTTTGTGTACACTGAGCCATCAGAAAACAAAGGTTTCACTATTTCACTCTCACTCAAAAAATTCTGTATTTCGGAATAATCCGTATTTCGGAATATTTGGATATGGGATACTCAACCTGTAATACTTTGGGGGGGGGGGGGGGTTGCTATCTAATCAGCCCCGATATACCGGCTCATGCCGCGGCTTATCGGGGATTTTGTTTCACCTGCCTCCGGCAGACGAAGCGAAATTCCCGATAACAGCCCCGTTTTCATCCGAAAACTGGGCTATTTCACCCGAAAACACACAGGTTTCACTGAACCTGTGTATTTTCGGGTGAAAATGCACTTTTTTACGGCCGGTCAAATCGAATAGGCCGACCGCAAAACCCGAAGATACATCGGGAGTTTTTACTCCAGATGTCTCTCCGGGGGCTAATTGAATACCACCCTTTCTCTGATAAGTGACCCAACATTTATTTATAATGTCTTAGCAATATTAGGCTGGATGTTCAAAGCATAATGCATCAGCAGAATAATAATAATAATAAAAATAACAACTAGCTGGTAATGGTGTATAAAGGACTAGAGAACTATTTCTATTCTTCAGTATTCCTGCATATATTACATACAGTACTGGTACTGGAGGACACTGTACAGTGCGGCACAACATACGAGCTTGCCTATCTGCCTTGTATATGGATATCATAATGTAAATATTCTTTGGTTCTAATCTGTACAACATTTTAAATATACTGATCCACAGACAAATGCATACGTGTGTTTTTAGCGTGACAGATGTTAAATAATTTTAAAACGTATGTTGTGTGAGGCCTGCCAAACATGCTATTTACATTGCAGCATATAAAATAGTATAAATATAAAATAATGTAAAATTTGATTATTTAGTAGATAGGGATCTTGTGTGTGGTTCTTGGGTATGTTTTTTCCCCACAGTTTGTTCCAAGAAAGTTTTAGATTAGCAGTGCTCTGCCATACAAAGGGACATGAGAGCTCTGATTGCAATGTGGAGCTGAAGGCATGTAAGAGGACATGTGGGGGCTCTGACTGCATGTTAAGAAAGATACATGTGGGGGCTCTGACTGCATGTAAAGATACATGTGGGGGCTCTGACTGCATGTAAAGATACATGTGGGGGCTCTGACTGCATGTTAAGATACATGTGGGGGCTCTGACTGCATGTAAAGATACATGTGGGGGCTCTGACTGCATGTAAAGATACATGTGGGGGCTGTGACTGCATGTAAAGATACATGTGGGGGCTCTGACTGCATGTAAAGATACATGTGGGGGCTCTGACTGCATGTAAAGATACATGTGGGGCTCTGACTGCATGTAAAAGATACATGTGGGGGCTCTGACTGCATGTATTGATAGTTACATGTGGGGGCTCTGACTGCATGTAAAGATACATGTGGGGGCTCTGATAGCAATGTGGAGCACATGGCATGTAAATGGGTGTATCGGGGTTGTAATAGTAATGTGGAGCAGATGCATTGGCGTTTCTATAATGGGTGCAAGGGGCGGGATGTATTCAAATACATCGCCGCCCACCGCAGGGATGCCAATTGCATATGTACTAACATTAGCGATTAACAATGCAATGCGGTGACAGAGACCCCCGCGATACCTGTCAGAAGGTCTCCGTCACCTCCCTGGGGTCTCGCACCGGCAAGCAGGCAGACTTGAGTCCCGTGCTCCTCCTCCCTGCAGCTGGAAGGACCTCCGGCTGTGTTGCTAGGGGGAGGAGGAGTTTGGGTTCCGGGACCAGGGCTGCCTGCACACAGGTATTCCAGGGGGAGGGGGAAGGCGTGAGCGGCGCGGGGCGGCAGAGGGATGCGGTAGCCAGCGGTAAGAAGCCCATAGGCTTCTATAGGGTATTGCCATCAAAAGATGGTGATACCCTTGGCTGCGAAAACCCGGCGGCTGGGTCTTAGTACATATGAAAATGCTGTAAAATCCCTGAAAACGGTGGGTTTACCGTATTTTCCCTTTAGTACATCCTGTCGAATCCCATTTTCCCTTTAGGACATCCCACACGGGCCCCTGGGTTCCCATTTTCCCTTTAGTACATCCCACACGGGCCCCTGGCTTCAGGGGGACCCACACCGCAGTCACTGTACCCATGTTATACTTACCTTTCCAGAGTCCCGCGTCGGCGCAGCAGCTGCGGCAAAAATTGCAGCCAAAACGGTCGGCCGCGCATGCGCAATAGTGAAATTTGTCTCCAGATCATGGTGGCTGGAGCTGATGGCATGTAAATAGGCGGCCTGAAATCTGAGTAAATGATTGTAATTTTAGGTAAAGGTGGTAACCCTAATTGGGGTGGATACAATCCCTAATAATGCTCTTCACCAGGGCCGTAACTACGTGTGTGCCAGGTGTGCCTGGCACACAGCGCAGTTGCCCTGAGGGCGCAACGGCCAGCGGCATGTAATGAGTCAAATTGACTAATTACATGCCGCCTCTGCTGTGTGCGCCGCGCTGGGAAGGAGCGGTTCCTTCATCCCAGCATTCACAGCGGCGGCGGGCAGCCAATACGGAAGGAGAGGGGACTGCTGCAGCGGAGCTACTACCAATTACATAGCGCTGCTGCGGATCCAGTCCCCCTCCCTCCTCCTCCTTCTCCGCTGCCTGCACCAAGGAATCTGTTAGCACGAGGAGCCTGACTGCCAGCGGGGAGAGATGGTAAGTCTCTCTCTCTCTCTCTCTCTCTCTCTCCCTCTCTATTTCTCTATCTATTCTGTCAGCATCAATGTGTAAAAAGGGGGACGCTGGCTGCCGTAATGTGTAAAAAAGGGGACGATGTCTGCCATAATGTGTAAAAAGGGGGACGCTGTCTGCCGTAATGTGCAAAAAGGGGACGCTGTCTGCCGTAATGTGTAAAAAGGGGACGCTGTCTGCCGTAATGTGTAAAAGGGGGACGCTGTCTGCCGTAATGTGTAAAAAGGGAGACTGTCTGCCGTAATGTGTAAAAGGAGACGCTGTCTGACGTAATGTGTAAAAAGGGGACGCTGTCTGCCGTAGTGTAAAAAGGGGACGCTGTCTGCCGTAATGTGTAAAAAGGGGACGCTGTCTGCCGTAATGTGCAAAAAAGGGGACGCTGTCTGCCATAATGTGTAAAAAGTAGACTCTGTCTGCCGTAATGTGTAAAAAGGGGGACGCTGTCTGCCGTAATGTGTAAAAAGGGGACGCTGTCTGCCGTAATGTGTAAAAAGGGGGACGCTGTCTGCCGTAATGTGTAAAAAGGGGGGCGCTGTCTGCCGTAATGTGTAAAAGGGGACGCTGTCTGCCGTAATGTGTAAAAGGGGGAAGCTGTCTGCCGTAATGTGTAAAAAGGGAGACTGTCTGCCGTAATGTGTAAAAGGGGACGCTGTCTGCCGTAATGTGTAAAAAGGGAGGCTGTCTACCGTAATGTGTAAAAGGGGGACGCTGTCTGCCGCAATGTGTAAAAAGGGAGACTGTCTGCCGTAATGTGTAAAAGGGGGACGCTGTCTGCTGTAATGTGTAAAAAGGGAGACTGTCTGCCGTAATGTGTAAAAAGGGGATGCTGTCTGCCGTAATGTGTAAAAAGGGGACGCTGTCTGCCGTAATGTGTAAAAAGGGAGGCTGTCTACCGTAATGTGTAAAAGGGGGACGCTGTCTGCCGCAATGTGTAAAAAGGGAGACTGTCTGCTGTAATGTGTAAAAAGGGAGACTGTCTGCCGTAATGTGTAAAAAGGGGATGCTGTCTGCCGTAATGTGTAAAAAGGGGACGCTGTCTGCCGTAATGTGTAAAAAAGGGGATGCTGTCTGCCATAATGTGTAAAAAGGGGACTCTGTCTGCCGTAATGTGTAAAAAGGGGGACGCTGTCTGCCGTAATGTGTAAAAAAGGGGACGCTGTCTGCCGTAATGTGAAAAAAGGGGAACGCTGTCTGCCGTAATGTGTAAAAAGGGGACGCTGTCTACCGTAATGTGTAAAAGGGGGACGCTGTCTGCCGTAATGTGTAAAAAGGGAGACTGTCTGCCGTAATGTGTAAAAGGAGACGCTGTCTGACGTAATGTGTAAAAAGGGGACGCTGTCTGCCGTAGTGTAAAAAGGGGACGCTGTCTGCCGTAATGTGTAAAAAGGGGACGCTGTCTGCCGTAATGTGCAAAAAAGGGGACGCTGTCTGCCATAATGTGTAAAAAGTAGACTCTGTCTGCCGTAATGTGTAAAAAGGGGGACGCTGTCTGCCGTAATGTGTAAAAAGGGGACGCTGTCTGCCGTAATGTGTAAAAAGGGGGACGCTGTCTGCCGTAATGTGTAAAAAGGGGGGCGCTGTCTGCCGTAATGTGTAAAAGGGGACGCTGTCTGCCGTAATGTGTAAAAGGGGGAAGCTGTCTGCCGTAATGTGTAAAAAGGGAGACTGTCTGCCGTAATGTGTAAAAGGGGATGCTGTCTGCCGTAATGTGTAAAAAGGGAGACTGTTTACCGTAATGTGTAAAAGGGGGACGCTGTCTGCCGTAATGTGTAAAAAGGGAGACTGTCTGCCGTAATGTGTAAAAGGGGGACGCTGTCTGCTGTAATGTGTAAAAAGGGAGACTGTCTGCCGTAATGTGTAAAAAGGGGACGCTGTCTGCTGTAATGTGTAAAAGGGGGACGCTGTCTGCCATAATGTGTAAAAGGGGGACGCTGTCTGCCGTAATGTGTAAAAAGGGAGACTGTCTGCCGTAATGTGTAAAAGGGGGACGCTGTCTGCTGTAATGTGTAAAAAGGGAGACTGCCGTAATGTGTAAAAAGGGGACGCTGTCTGCCGTAATGTGTAAAAGGGGGACGCTATCTGCCGTAATGTGTAAAAAGGGAACGCTGTCTGCCATAATGTGTAAAAGGGGGACTCTGTCTGCCGTAATGTGTAAAAAGGGAGACTGTCTGCCGTAATGTGTAAAAGGGGGACGCTGTCTGCCGTAATGTGTAAAAAGGGAGACTGTCTGCCGTAATGTGTACAAAGGGGATGCTGTCTGCCGTAATGTGTAAAAAGGGGACGCTGTCTGCCGTAATGTGTAAAAGGGGGACGCTGTTTGCCGTAATGTGTAAAAGGGGGACGCTGTCTGCCGTAATGTGTAAAAAGGGGACTCTGTCTGCCGTAATGTGTAAAAAGGGAGACTGTCTGCCGTATTGTGTAAAAGGGGGACGCTGTCTGCCGTAATGTGTAAAAAGGGAGACTGTCTGCCGTAATGTGTAAAAAGGGGACGCTGTCTGCCGTAATGTGTAAAAAAGGGGACGCTGTCTGCCATAATGTGTAAAAAGTAGACTCTGTCTGCCATAATGTGTAAAAAGTAGACTCTGTCTGCCGTAATGTGTAAAAAGGGGGACGCTGTCTGCCGTAATGTGTAAAAAAGGGACGCTGTCTGCCGTAATGTGTGAAAAGGGGGACGCTGTCTGCCGTAATGTGTAAAAAGGGGGACGCTGTCTGCCGTAATGTGTAAAAAGGGGACGCTGTCTGCCGTAATGTGTAAAAGGTGGACGCTGTCTGCCATAATGTGTAAAAAGGGAGACTGTCTGCCGTAATGTGTAAAAGGGGACGCTGTCTGCCGTAATGTGTAAAAAGGGAGACTGTCTGCCGTAATGTGTAAAAGGGGGACGCTGTCTGCCGTAATGTGTAAAAAGGGAGACTGTCTGCCGTAATGTGTAAAAGGGGGACGCTGTCTGCCGTAATGTGTAAAAAGGGAGACTGTCTGCCGTAATGTGTAAAAAGGGGACGCTGTCTGCCGTAATGTGTAAAAGGGGGACGCTGTCTGCCATAATGTGTAAAAAGGGGACGCTGTCTGCCATAATGTGTAAAAAGGGGACTCTGTCTGCCGTAATGTGTAAAAAGGGAGACTGTCTGCCATAATGTGTAAAAGGGGGACGCTGTCTGCCGTAATGTGTAAAAAGGGAGACTGTCTGCCGTAATGTGTAAAAAGGGGACGCTGTCTGCCGTAAAGTGTAAAAATAAGATTTTACTTACCGATAAATCTATTTCTCGTAGTCCGTAGTGGATGCTGGGGACTCCGTCAGGACCATGGGGATTAGCGGCTCCGCAGGAGACAGGGCACAAAAATAAAGCTTTAGGATCAGGTGGTGTGCACTGGCTCCTCCCCCTATGACCCTCCTCCAAGCCTCAGTTAGGATACTGTGCCCGGACGAGCGTACACAATAAGGAAGGATTTTGAATCCCGGGTAAGACTCATACCAGCCACACCAATCACACCGTACAACTTGTGATCTGAACCCAGTTAACAGTATGACAACGTAGGAGCCTCTGAACAGACTGCTCACAACAATAACAACCCGATTTTTTTGTAACAATAACTATGTACAAGTATTGCAGACAATCCGCACTTGGGATGGGCGCCCAGCATCCACTACGGACTACGAGAAATAGATTTATCGGTAAGTAAAATCTTATTTTCTCTAACGTCCTAGTGGATGCTGGGGACTCCGTCAGGACCATGGGGATTATACCAAAGCTCCCAAACGGGTGGGAGAGTGCGGATGACTCTGCAGCACCGAATGAGAGAACTCCAGGTCCTCTTTAGCCAGGGTATCAAATTTGTAGAATTTTACAAACGTGTTCTCCCCCGACCACGTAGCTGCTCGGCAGAGTTGTAATGCCGAGACCCCTCGGGCAGCCGCCCAGGATGAGCCCACCTTCCTTGTGGAATGGGCCTTGACAGATTTAGGCTGTGGCAGGCCTGCCACAGAATGTGCAAGTTGAATTGTGCTACAAATCCAACGAGCAATCGTCTGCTTAGAAGCAGGAGCACCCAGCTTGTTGGGTGCATACAGTATAAACAGCGAGTCAGATTTTCTGACTCCAGCCGTCCTTGAAATATATATTTTCAATGCCCTGACAACGTCCAGCAACTTGGAATCCTCCAAATCGCTAGTAGCCGCAGGCACCACAATAGGCTGGTTCAGGTAAAAACGCTGACACCACCTTAGGCAGAAAATGAGGACGCGTCCGCAGTTCTGCCCTGTCCGAATGGAAAATCAGATATGGGCTTTTATACGATAAAGCCGCCAATTCTGACACTCTCCTGGCTGAAGCCAGGGCCAGTAGCATGGTTACTTTCCATGTAAGATATTTCAAATCCGCCGATTTGAGTGGCTCAAACCAATGGGATTTGAGAAAATCCAAAACTACATTAAGGTCCCACGGAGCCACTGGGGCCACAACCGGGGGCTGTATATGTAGTACTCCTTTTACAAAAGTCTGGACTTCAGGAACTGAAGCCAATTCTTTCTGGAAGAAAATCGACAGGGCCGAAATTTGAACCTTAATGGACCCCAACTTGAGGCCCATAGACAATCCTGTTTGCAGGAAATGTAGGAATCGACCCAATTGAAATTCCTCCGTGGGGGCCTTCCTGGCCTCACACCACGCAACATATTTTCTCCAAATGCGGTGATAATGTTGTGCAGTCACCTCCTTCCTGGCTTTTACCAGTGTAGGAATGACCTCTTCCGGAATGCCTTTTTCCCTTAGAATTCGGCGTTCAACCGCCATGCCGTCAAACGCAGCCGCGGTAAGTCTTGGAATAGACACGGTCCCTGTTGAAGCAGGTCCCGTCTTAGAGGTAGAGGCCACGGATCTTCCGTGAGCATCTCCTGAAGTTCCGGGTACCAAGTTCTTCTTGGCCAATCCGGAGCCACGAGTATCGTTCTTACTCCCCTTTGCCGTATAATTCTCAGTACTTTTGGTATGAGAGGCAGAGGAGGGAACACATACACTGACTGGAACACCCACGGTGTTACCAGAGCGTCCACAGCTATTGCCTGAGGGTCTCTTGACCTGGCGCAATACCTGTCCAGTTTTTTGTTGAGGCGAGACGCCATCATGTCCACCTTTGGTTTTTCCCAACGGTTCACAATCATGTGGAAGACTTCTGGATGAAGTCCCCACTCTCCCGGGTGTAGATCGTGTCTGCTGAGTAGTCTGCTTCCCAGTTGTCCACTCCCGGAATGAACACTGCTGACAGTGCTATCACATGATCTTCCGCCCAGCGAAGAATCCTTGCAGCTTCTGCCATTGCTCTCCTGCTTCTTGTGCCGCCCTGTCTGTTTACGTGGGCGACTGCCGTGATGTTGTCCGACTGGATCAACACCGGCTGACCCTGAAGCAGGGGTTTTGCCAGGCTTAGAGCATTGTAAATCGCTCTTAGCTCCAGTATATTTATGTGAAGAGACATCTCCAGGTTTGACCATACTCCCTGGAAGTTTCTTCCCTGTGTGACCGCTCCCCAGCCTCTCAGACTGGCATCCGTGGTCACCAGGACCCAGTCCTGTATGCCGAATCTGCGGCCCTCTAACAGATGAGCACTCTGCAACCACCACAGAAGAGACACCCTTGTCCGTGGCGATAAGGTTATCCGCTGATGCATCTGCAGATGCGATCCGGACCATTTGTCCAGCAGATCCCACTGAAAAGTTCGTGCGTGGAATCTGCCGAATGGAATCGCTTCGTAAGAAGCCACCATCTTTCCCAGGACTCTTGTGCATTGATGCACAGACACTTTCCCTGGTTTTAGGAGGTTCCTGACAAGTTCGGATAACTCCTTGGCTTTCTCCTCCGGAAGAAACACCTTTTTCTGAACCGTGTCCAGAATCATTCCCAGGAACAGCAGACGTATCGTCGGGGTCAATTGAGATTTTGGAAAATTCAGAATCCACCCGTGCTGTTGCAGCACTATTTGTCTGAAACTGATAATGACAGTTTTGCACCACGAACCTGAGGTACCCTTGATGTGAAGGGCAAATTGGGACATGCAGGTAAGCATCCTTGATGTCCAGGGACACCATAAAGTCCCCTTCTTCCAGATTCGCTATCACTGCTCTGAGTGACTCCATCTTGAACTTGAATTTTTGTATGTACAGGTTCAAAGATTTCAGATTTAGAATAGGTCTTACCGAGCCGTCCGGCTTCGGTACCACAAATAGTGTGGAATAATACCCCTTTCCCTGTTGTAGGAGGGGTACCTTGACTATCACCTGCTGAGAATACAGCTTGTGAATGGCTTCCAATACCGTCGCCCTGTCTGAGGGAGACGTTGGCAGAGCAGACTTTAGGAACCGGCGAGGGGGAGACTTCTCGAATTCCAACCTGTAACCCTGAGATATTATCTGCAGGATCCAGGGGTCCACCTGTGAGTGAGCCCACTGTGTGCTGAAATTCTTGAGTCGACCCCCCACCGCCCCTGAGTCCGCTTGTAAAGCCCCAACGTCATGCTGAGGGCTTTGCAGAAGCCGGGGGGGGGGCTTCTGCTCCTGGGAAGAAGCTGCTTGGTGCACTCTCTTACCCTTTCCTTTGCCTCGGGGCAAATATGACTGTCCTTTCGCCCGCTTGTTCCTATAGGAACGAAAGGACTGCGGCTGAAAAGACGGTGTCTTTTTCTGTTGGGAGGGGACCTGAGGTAAAAAGGTGGATTTCCCGGCTGTTGCCGTGGCCACCAAATCCGACAGACCGACCCCAAATAATTCCTCCCCCTTATACGGCAATACTTCCATATGCCGTTTGGAATCCGCATCACCTGACCATTGTCGCGTCCATAAACTTCTTCTGGCAGATATGGACATCGCACTTACTCTCGATGCCAGAGTGCAAATATCCCTCTGTGCATCTCGCATATATAGAAATGCATCCTTTAAATGCTCTATAGTCAGTAAAATACTGTCCCTATCCAGGGTATCAATATTTTCAGTCAGGGAATCCGACCAAACCACCCCAGCACTGCACATCAATGCAGAGGCGATGGCTGGTCGCAGTATAACATCAGTATGAGTGTATATACTTTTCAGGGTAGTTTCCAGCCTCCTATCTGCTGGATCCTTGAGGGCGGCCGTTTCAGGAGACGGTAACGCCACTTGTTTTGATAAGCGTGTGAGCGCCTTATCCACCCTAGGGGGTGTTTCCCAGCGCGCCCTAACCTCTGGCGGGAAAGGATATAATGCCAATAACTTCTTTGAAATTAGCAGTTTTCTATCGGGGTTAACCCACGCTTCATCACACACTTCATTCAATTCGTCTGATTCAGGAAAAACTACAGGTAGTTTTTTCAGACCCCACATAATACCCCTTTTTGTGGTACATGCAGTATCAGAGATATGTAAAGCCTCCTTCATTGCCGTGATCATATAACGTGTGGCCCTACTGGAAAATACGTTTGTTTCTTCACCGTCGACACTAGATTCGGTGTCCGTGTCTGGGTCTGTGTCGACCGACTGAGGTAAAGGGCGTTTTACAGCCCCTGACGGTGTCTGAGACGCCTGTACAGGTACTAACTGGTTTTCCGGCCGTCTCATGTCGTCAACTGATTTTTGTAATGTGCTGACATTATCACGTAATTCCATAAATAAAGCCATCCATTCCGGTGTCGACTCCCTAGGGGGTGACATCACCATTACCGGCAATTGCTCCGCCTCCACACCAACATCGTCCTCATACATGTCGACACACACGTACCGACACACAGCAGACACACAGGGAATGCTCTTATCGAAGACAGGACCCCACTAGCCCTTTGGGGAGACAGAGGGAGAGTTTGCCAGCACACACCCAAGCGCTATAAATATATAGGAACAACCCTATAGAAGTGTTGTCTCCCTTATAGCAGCTTAATATATATCAAAAAACGCCCAAAAAAGTGCCCCCCCCTCTCTTTTTTACCCTGTTTCTGTAGTGCAGTGCAGGGGAGAGTCCTGGGAGCCTTCCTCGCAGCGGAGCTGAGCAGGAAAATGGCGCTGTGTGCTGAGGAGATAGGCCCCGCCCCCTATTTCGGCGGGCTCTTCTCCGGAGTTTGTGAGACCTGGCAGGGGTTAAATACATCCATATAGCCCCAAGGGCTATATGTGATGTATTTTTTAGCCAGAACAAGGTATTCTCATTGCTGCCCAGGGCGCCCCCTGCAGCGCCCTGCACCCTCCGTGACCGCTGGTGTGAAGTGTGTGACAACAATGGCGCACAGCTGCAGTGCTGTGCGCTACCTCATGAAGACTGAAAAGTCTTCTGCCGCCGGTTTCTGGACCTCTTCGCTTTTCGGCATCTGCAAGGGGGTCGGCGGCGCGGCTCCGGGACCGGACTCCATGGCTGGGCCTGTGTTCGATCCCTCTGGAGCTAATGGTGTCCAGTAGCCTAAGAAGCCAATCCATCCTGCACGCAGGTGAGTTCACTTCTTCTCCCCTAAGTCCCTCGTTGCAGTGAGCCTGTTGCCAGCAGGACTCACTGAAAATAAAAAACCTAAAAACTTTTTCTAAGCAGCTCTTTAGGAGAGCCACCTAGATTGCACCCTGCTCGGACGGGCACAAAAACCTAACTGAGGCTTGGAGGAGGGTCATAGGGGGAGGAGCCAGTGCACACCACCTGATCCTAAAGCTTTATTTTTGTGCCCTGTCTCCTGCGGAGCCGCTAATCCCCATGGTCCTGACGGAGTCCCCAGCATCCACTAGGACGTTAGAGAAAGGGGGACGCTGTCTGCCGTAATGTGTAAAAAGGGGACGCTGTCTGCCGTAATGTGTAAAAAGGGAGACTGTCTGCCGTAATGTGTAAAAGGGGGACGCTGTCTGCCGTAATGTGTAAAAAGGGAGACTGTCTGCCGTAATGTGTAAAAAGGGGACGCTGTCTGCCGTAATGTGTAAAAGGGGGACGCTGTCTGCCGTAATGTGTAAAAAGGGGACGCTGTCTGCCATAATGTGTAAAAAGGGGACGCTGTCTGCCATAATGTGTAAAAAGGGGACTCTGTCTGCCGTAATGTGTAAAAAGGGAGACTGTCTGCCATAATGTGTAAAAGGGGGACGCTGTCTGCCGTAATGTGTAAAAAGGGAGACTGTCTGCCGTAATGTGTAAAAAGGGGACGCTGTCTGCCGTAATGTGTAAAAGGGGCTCTACCTGGTGTAGTAACGCTACTGTGCAGTGTAATTTGAATAATGGAGACTACTGTGCACCGTAGTATGAATTGGTATTATTTTGTGGCCACGCCCCTTCCCCATGAAGCCACGCCCCTATATATTTTTTCCGCGACTACGGCGCGCACTGCCCCTATCTTGCATGGAGGGGGGGGCGCCAATGCCGTTTCTTGCACACGGCGCTAAAATGCCTAGTTACGGCACTGCTCTTCACCTGTGACTATGTATAACATAAATGTCTTCAATAGAGGGCAGCCTCAGACCAGTAACATGTTCAGCAGACCTGAGCCCAGCTGTAGTGCAGTCAGGACGCTTTCTATAACACACTCATGTAAAATTGGCCAAGTTCCTCCGCTCCAAGACACATGTGTTGCACACAATGAAATAACAGGGTTGCTGCACATTTTTTACCAATAAGGAAATATTCCTGGCCCAAGACATAAGGGCAGAAAAGTTGACACCAGTTATAAATCGCTCATCGTCTCCACTTCAGCATCAATTAACGGCTTCAGGTCTGACCTAGAAGATCTACTTAAATCAATAATTATCTAATTTAGGAACAAATCATTTTTCTTGCACCACTTAGGAAGTTGTGCAACTTCACTTCTACAGGGCGTCTCATCCCATTACTAATGAGGCCCACAATGGCGGTATCATCTGCAAATGCAAATGTATTCATTTATTATTATTATTATTATTACCCTTTATTTATATGGTGCCACAAGGTTTCCGCAGCGCCCAATTAAAGAGTACATAAACAAATAATCAAAACAGGAAAACAGCAACTTACAAAGACAATATAGGACAAGTACAGGGTAACTAAACACAACTACATCAGCAGATGACACTGGAATAAGCATCAGGTGGCAGAAGACTGCTGGATTTGGTGGACATGAAGATTATTAAAGTAAGAAAAGGATAAGCACATGAGGGAAGAGGGCCCTGCTCGTGAGAGCTTACATTCTAAAGGGGAGGGGTAGACAGACAGGGGTGACACAACATAGAGAGCGTGGAACAGAGGGTTAGGATGAGATTTGGCTGGGTTTGTTGAAGAAGTGGGTCTTGAGAGATGTTTGAAGTTTTGTAGAGAGGTGGAGAGTCTGAGGGGGAGAGGTAGAGAATTCCAGAGAAAGGGAGCAGCACGTGAGAAATCTTGGAGGTAGGAGTGGGAGGAAGTAATCCGTAGGCAGGAGAGTCGGCGTGCATTAGCAGAGCAAAGAGGACGGGTGGGAGAGTAAAGGGAGAGAAGGTCAGAGATGTAAGTGAGTGTGAGAAGCTTGAAATGGATTCTGAAGGGGAAGGGAAGCCAGTGAAGGGCTTGTAGGAGAGGGGAGAAGGATGTAGTGCATTTGGTGAGGAAGATGAGCCGGGCAGCAGCATTGAGGATAGATTGGAGTGGAGAGAGTTAATTGTCAGGGAGGCCAGTCAGGAGGAGATTACAGTAGTCCAGTCTGGAGATGACCAGTGAGTGGATAAGAGTCTTAGTAGCATCCTGGGTCAGAAAGGGTCTGATCCTGGAAATATTTTTTAGATGGAAGCGGCAGGTTTGTGAGAGGTGCTGAATGTGTGGTGTGAAGGAGAGGGAGGATAATAGCAGAGATATATCCCCACCTCTCTTTATTCCCATCATACAGTGTGGTGTCCTAGTTCTTAGGTAAGTCAGGCTAGTTCTCAGCTCAGGCCAATCATACTCCTGATCCAACAACTGCAGAACCCACAGTAACTACAGTGCCTCAGGTCTGGCAATAAGCAGACGTGTCTGGTATCTCTATTACAGGAGGAGTCGGTGATCAGATGGTTGGGGTTATTTACAGCTGTATCATGACAATTTCTAGTCATTAGTTGGGTAATAACATATAATATATTTTGCAGACTTGTATCCCAGAACATGTTCTAAAACAAAATGTTTCCAGCCAAAACATTCAGAATTTCCTTACCTGGAACGTCCCAAGCCACAAATACAGAATCCGGCCCCAGTACAGTGACGTTGTATGGAACAGGGATCTTCTCTGGGGTCTCACCGGGCGTTTCCACAACATAGATATTACTGACGTTGCTTCCTGCTTCCGTTCTGGCTTCCAGCTGGTAAAAATACCTAAATAGGACAAATAAATATTGTACCCTACTTAGATTACAAAGACCACACAAAGACCGAACACGGCACCTGCCCTGCGGAGGCGGGAGACCACACAAAGACCATACACGGCACTTGCCCTGCGGAGGCGGGAGACCACACAAAGACCATACACGGCACTTGCCCTGCGGAGGCGGGAGACCACACAAAGACCATACACGGCACTTGCCCTGCGGAGGCGGGAGACCACACAAAGACCATACACGGCACCTGCCCTGCGGAGGCGGGAGACCACACAAAGACCATACACGGCACTTGCCCTGCGGAGGCGGGAGACCACACAAAGACCATACATGGCACCTGCCCTGCGGAGGCGGGAGACCACACAAAGACCATACACGGCACTTGCCCTGCGGAGGCGGGAGACCACACAAAGACCATACACGGCACCTGCCCTGCGGAGGCGGGAGACCACACAAAGACCATACACGGCACTTGCCCTGCGGAGGCGGGAGACCACACAAAGACCATACACGGCACTTGCCCTGCGGAGGCGGGAGACCACACAAAGACCATACACGGCACCTGCCCTGCGGAGGCGGGAGACCACACAAAGACCATACACGGCACTTGCCCTGCGGAGGCGGGAGACCACACAAAGACCATACACGGCACTTGCCCTGCGGAGGCGGGAGACCACACAAAGACCATACACGGCACCTGCCCTGCGGAGGCGGGAGACCACACAAAGACCATACACGGCACTTGCCCTGCGGAGGCGGGAGACCACACAAAGACCATACACGGCACCTGCCCTGCGGAGGCAGGAGACCACACAAAGACCATACACGGCACTTGCCCTGCGGAGGCGGGAGACCACACAAAGACCATACACGGCACCTGCCCTGCGGAGGCGGGAGACCACACAAAGACCATACACGGCACTTGCCCTGCGGAGGCGGGAGACCACACAAAGACCATACACGGCACTTGCCCTGCGGAGGCGGGAGACCACACAAAGACCATACACGGCACTTGCCCTGCGGAGGCGGGAGACCACACAAAGACCATACACGGCACTTGCCCTGCGGAGGCGGGAGACCACACAAAGACCATACATGGCACCTGCCCTGCGGAGGCGGGAGACCACACAAAGACCATACACGGCACTTGCCCTGCGGAGGCGGGAGACCACACAAAGACCATACACGGCACTTGCCCTGCGGAGGCGGGAGACCACACAAAGACCATACACGGCACCTGCCCTGCGGAGGCGGGAGACCACACAAAGACCATACACGGCACTTGCCCTGCGGAGGCGGGAGACCACACAAAGACCATACACGGCACCTGCCCTGCGGAGGCAGGAGACCACACAAAGACCATACACGGCACTTGCCCTGCGGAGGCGGGAGACCACACAAAGACCATACACGGCACTTGCCCTGCGGAGGCGGGAGACCACACAAAGACCATACACGGCACTTGCCCTGCGGAGGCGGGAGACCACACAAAGACCATACACGGCACTTGCCCTGCGGAGGCGGGAGACCACACAAAGACCATACATGGCACCTGCCCTGCGGAGGCGGGAGACCACACAAAGACCATACACGGCACTTGCCCTGCGGAGGCGGGAGACCACACAAAGACCATACACGGCACTTGCCCTGCGGAGGCGGGAGACCACACAAAGACCATACACGGCACCTGCCCTGCGGAGGCGGGAGACCACACAAAGACCATACACGGCACTTGCCCTGCGGAGGCGGGAGACCACACAAAGACCATACACGGCACCTGCCCTGCGGAGGCAGGAGACCACACAAAGACCATACACGGCACTTGCCCTGCGGAGGCGGGAGACCACACAAAGACCATACACGGCACCTGCCCTGCGGAGGCGGGAGACCACACAAAGACCATACACGGCACTTGCCCTGCGGAGGCGGGAGACCACACAAAGACCATACACGGCACTTGCCCTGCGGAGGCGGGAGACCACACAAAGACCATACACGGCACTTGCCCTGCGGAGGCGGGAGACCACACAAAGACCATACACGGCACTTGCCCTGCGGAGGCGGGAGACCACACAAAGACACTTGCTGTGACCTATCTGTGACTGCAGAAACTGACGCCGTGGAGAGGACGCTGGGGAATCGCACAGTCAACTTTAAAAGTGGCAAAGAAATTATGTTTTTCTCTGATTAACTATCAGATTTATAAATTATATTTTTGTGCATTATTAAAGTAAGCAGCAAGGCAATAAAAGATACTATTACTAATTACCTGTTTTCTTTGTTAATTATTATTATTATTAATAATAATAATAATAATAATAATAATAAGAATTATTATTATTATTATTATTATTGTTGTTAATATTATAACCTTGGTAATTATTATTACTAATAATAATAATCATTATTATTATTATTATTATTATTATTATCTTTTTTCCTTGATATAATACTACTACTACTACTACTACTACTACTACTAATAATAATAATACTAGTAATACTTAATTACCTTTTCTTTGGTAATTATTATTACTTCTATTAATAGTAAATAACGATCAATTATTAATTATTACTGCTACTAACTTTTATCCTTTCTTTTTTTTCAGTCAGCTATTTAATGATTTATAATTCTGCAGTTTCCACAGTGTCATGTGACTACCATGACAACCACAGTCACAGGCCTTAGGAAATCAGAACTCTGCTTTCATTGTGACATCCTCTTCCTCCTTTTCCCCCCTCCGCCGCTACGCGACTCACTAAATCTCAGAGTCTGCGCCTCCCTGTGTCCGGCAGCCATTCTTTTCCTTTTTTTTTATTTTTAATAAAAAAAAAAGAGATATTGTAGGTGTATAGCTAAGAAACGGTGCATGCTTCACAGACACAGTACATTGCTGCGTAAAGACATAAAAACATCGGTGTGTGATTTCTAATTGAAGCAGATATCTCACAAACATGGGCCCTCATTCCGAGTTGTTCGCTCGTTATTTTCCTTCGCATCGGTGCGATTTTCCGCTAACTGCGCATGCGCAATGTTCGCACTGCGGCTGCGCCAAGTAAATTTGCTATGAAGTTTGGTATTTTACTCACGGCATTACGAGGTTTTTTCTTCGTTCTGGAGATCGGAGTGTGATTGACAGGAAGTGGGTGTTTCTGGGCGGAAACTGGCCGTTTTAGGGGAGTGTTTGGAAAAACGCAGC
The DNA here is from genome assembly GCF_028390025.1 of Pseudophryne corroboree. NCBI lineage: Eukaryota > Metazoa > Chordata > Amphibia > Anura > Myobatrachidae > Pseudophryne > Pseudophryne corroboree. The sequence goes on from NC_086447.1 coordinate 933,672,924, forward strand.
CGTTTCAGGGAAAAACGTGGGAGCGGCTGGAGAAACGGAGGAGTGTCTGGGCGAACGCTGGGTGTGTTTGTGACGTCAAACCAGGAACGACAAGCACTGAACTGATCGCACTGGAGGAGTAAGTCTCGAGCTACTCAGAAACTGCAAAGAAAAATCTTTTCGCTATATTGTGAATACTTCGCTCGCACTTCTGCTAAGCTAAGATTCACTCCCAGAGGGCGGCGGCTTAGCGTGTGCAATGCTGCGAAAAGCAGCTAGCGAGCGAACAACTCGGAATGAGGGCCCTGGTACTTACAATACAGGTTGAGCCTACCAAAAATATTTGCGCGTGACTGAGATAGCGACACCTTTACTCTCTAATGGTTCTATGTACACAGTTACACACACTTTGTTTCATACACAAATCTAAAATATTGTATAAAATGACCCTCAGGTTGTGTGTATAAGGTTTATAGGAAACATAGAAGAAATGCGCTTCATGTTTAGACTTAGGTCCCATCGCCAGGATATGTCATTATGGTATGCAGATATTCCAAACTACAGAAAAATCCAATATCCAAAATACTTCTGGTCCCAAGTATTCTGGATATGGGAGACTCAACCCGTATGTACTTATGTCTGAGATACTCTATTCTTAAATAGGTATTGTCACATTGTTATTTGGCTCTTGGTTCACCACCCGTCACGTCTGTCGTGGCCATTACTGCGGCACAGTACCGGCCTCCAGGCGTTTCTTACACCGTTTTCAGACACCTTGGTTTATTTCATGTGACTTCTGCTGTTCCCCATACAATGCACCATAGTATAGGAACCGTTATTAAACCCTATGCACAAGATCGAAGCAACATGTACCCACACAGTGCACAATATTATTTCATCATGGTCCGCTCACGCCTCACCGCGCCATGTGCTCAGTGATTATGATGAATGCAGACTTTGGTGCTGATGTAGAGTTGGTCCTATATTGGGGCAAATTGCTCTTTTTCATCCTAAACATTTGTAACTTATCCATTCGTTGTGCAAAATGCATCTTTTTTTTACAGGTGCATTATGCACCAGCGCTTTGGCGCAATATTCTTCCACCTCTACATCAGCCCCCCCGGCGTGTGCCGACTATGGGGCTAATTCAGGTTGCCCATCCTGCACATGCGGACAAATTTTCTGCGGGGGATGGGGCGTAGAAAATGAGATCGCCTATACCTGTCAATCAGGCGGAGGCGGCATAAGCGGAGACGAAGCGTTGCGGGGTCGGAGGCCGGCAAATGCGGGGCAGTGCAGCGCGAACGGGGTGTGGCGGGGGCGTGATCGTGGTGGCAGCCGTCGTGATTGGAAAAATGTCGACGGGCCTCCTGCGGGCGAGGCTAAGCTGCGTCGGCAGGAGGCATCCTTAATTTCTGCTAACAAGCAGAAATTGCGATGTGATTGCAGTTTCTGCTTGTTGAAGGGGGGGGGGGGGTGCGGCGGTCAGCATTCGGCGCTGCCTTGCCCAGCAATCGGCTGCCCCCCAGCATGCGATTCAAGGATTGCAAATTCTGCGTGTAGTCAGCCTGCTGTGTCCGACACGTGTTTCGGAAAATGAGAATGACGGCCGAGTACAAATATTATTTATTTTTATCTATTTAACCGTATTTCAGAAATAAGCTAGAAAAAACAACATTTAGGCTCCAGCCTGCATTCTCCCTGCGTTGTCCTAAATGTCCCTCGAGTGCCTCAATCAGATCATTGATTTATTGTACTCTATAAAGGTCCCTCTGGGCTGCATTCAATGCTGGACGCAGGGGAACGCAGACTGACTGCACCTAGTACATCCCCGCGTACCCCAGTGTGGCTGGATGAGACGATCTTTGCAGAATAACCTATACATATTTTACCGTAGAAGATGCGCATACGCTATAACAAGGGAAAAATAAATAGCGCCTAAACAGACGGGAAACTTTTTGTGCTTAGGGGAGAAAAAAAAAGCCTCTTAACAATGTTTTATGGGCTGTGGGGTTTTATTTCTTCACAGCGGTGAACGTAGCTGCAGTCAATACAAGTCTCTGTAATATATGCAATGACAGAGGCCTGGAGGAGCTTCTGTCAATGCCTTTTAATGATTAAGCAATAATGATTTTTCCCTTTATAAAAGGGGAAGTAAAAGTCTTGTTTGTACCAAACCCAGATACAATATCATTGCAAATCATTGCCTGAAAGCTTAATATAGATCACTGCTAAACATTACCTGCTGTTGGGCTGCAGGCCAACGTCCGTGAAACGCAGATAATCCCCACTTCTGGTGGAAATGACTGTCCTGTTCCGTATCAGTCTATACTGAGAAATCATCCCATTGGGCATCTCAGGTTCTGTCCAATATAGTTCCAGCACCGAGGAATTGATTGTGACGTGGCAAGGCTCTAACCGCACTCCTAGAACATAGGGAGATCAGCTGCCATCCGCTTTATACAGTATCTCTACAGCATTTTGGTAATAAAAATTAAAAGTCTTTACCCTGAGGGGGGGCTGGCGATGTGTAGCCTGACGCCATCTGACTGCTGTTGCATCCAACAGAGGTGCACGCCGTGAGGAAGAAGACGTATTTCGTATATGGCCGAAGACCTGAAGGAATCAAATCAAAGAGAACAAAATAAAAACGTTGTAACAGGTGTCATAAAAAAACGGCAAAATATAGATGTACAAACTATTTAGAATTACGCTACTGTTAACAATTATTTGTACGTTAATGGGGGTAATTCCAAGTTGATCGCAGCTGGATTTTTGTTAGCAAATGGGCAAAACCATGTGCACTGCAGAGGGGGGGGGGGGGGGGGGGGGGGAGCAAATGTAACATGTGCAGAGAGAGTTAGATTTGGGAGGGTTATTTTGTTTCTGTGCAGGGTAAATACTGGCTGGTTTATTTTTACACTGCAAATTAGATTGCAGATTGAACACATCCCACCCAAATCTAACTCTTTCTGCACATGTTAAATCTGCCTCCCCTGCAGTGCACATGGATTTGCCCATTTGCTAACAAAAATCCTGCTGCGATCAACTTGGAATTGCCCCCAATAATAGGGATACTCAATTAGCCGCGGTAATTTACCGCAGACTAATTGATCCCCAGGGGCTATTCAATTGTCCCCGATGTCAGCCCGCAGGCTGCACATAACGGCAATTTTTTTTCTAGACCAGAGCAGGCTTGAAAAAAATACTTAAATAGCCTGTTTTTGCGAGCCACGGCAGTGTTAACGGATGGGATCGGGAACTTATCCCGGTTTCTACGTGTATACACCCTAAAACAGATAATTTAACGGGTGAATAAAACGGGCTGTAATTGAATAGCTCAAAGTTAAAGATTGTGAAAACGCTCGAGGCTAACCTTGTTTTCTGCGCCTGTTAAATTATTGGGTCTAATTGAATTTGTCCAAAGAAGCATGTATCTTAAAAAGAAATCACGTGTTTATAATATCCCTATAGATTGTAATCTTGCGAGCAGGGCCTTCCTACCTCTATGACTGTTTCTTAGTACCCAGTTTTGTGTTATTATTGTTTCCAGTTGTAAAGCGAAATGGAATTTGCTGCGCTAGTTGTAAAGCGAAACGGAATTTGCTGCGCTATATAAGAAACTGTTAATAAATAATAATATATACTATGGGGGTCATTCTGGCCCATTCGCACGCAGCGTTTTTTCGCTGCGGTGGGAACGGGTGCGAAAAGCGCATGCGCGGCGGTTGCTGTGCACGTGCGCGACGTTGCCCGGTGACAGGGGTCACCGGGTTACATCGCGGCTTACGACGGAAGCGATCGCAGCGGCGACCGCTAAGAAGATTGACAAGAAGGAGGCGTGGACGGGCGGATCCGGACCGTTGGAGACCGTTTTCGGGGAGTGGTGAGTAAAACGCAGGCGTGTCCAGGACAACGGGGGGCGGAGGTGTGACGTCACAGCTGGGCCCATCATCGCTGGATCCATCGCGCAAGTATGTCCAGCCCTAGTCTACTTCTGCTTGAATTTTTTTTAGCTTAGCAGGGCTGCACAAGCGATCGCAGCCTTGCTAAGCTAAAATACACTCCCCCATAGGCGTGGACTAGTTGATCGCAGCAGCAGCTAAAAGTTGCTGGCTGCGATCAATTCGGAATGACCCCCAATATGTCCCCCAAATATAAAACAAAAGTTTGACTCTCAAACCAGCAGGAGTGAATGTAAGTGAAGCTATTAATTGGTGAAATTAATGCTGTTTCTAAGTAATTGATTCTTGCCTGAAACATAAAATCAGCGTTTAATAACAGTAAAGACGTCCTTCCCAAATAAATATTCATTTTCAGATCCCAAACATTTGACCTTTGTGTCCTAAGTGCATTTCTCCGCAATTTCTATATCACGAAGGTGAAAGAATATGAGACTATTAGAAAAGCTAAATGATTCATGTCTGGCCAAAATGTGTAACGCAGGATATGAATTCCCACTGTAGCGTATGGTTTTATATGTGCTCTCCCTGCACCATCCCTGGAGGTCATGTCCTGTACAGAGAGCGAATGCAGCTTTGGTGCCACCGTGCGCCTCGTTTACAGCAGCGCACGCAGATTTCTGCTGAGGTTAGAGGTCACCTATCAGGGGAGGTCCTTGTTGCGCGGAGAACACCGCCATTATTCACGGTCAAAGCTACTGAATGTTGAACTCCGAGCTGGCGTTATTTTCCGGTCTCCGCCTATACTTTAATGGGTCGCATTGTGCGCCTTCGATGGAGGATCGCATTTGTAGGGGTTGGGTGACCGCCGGTCACATGACTACATCCCGTCTCTTCGCCATTCTCAGGGTAATTTAGAAAATAGGCTAAACTAAGCAGCACCTTCGGAGAAATGGCTGGTTCAGATTATTCCGCCAGTCTGCGCACATGCCTCCTGACGGCAGAGAGTAGGAATAAACCCTGATGTGTGCCGGACATCATGGCAGTCAGTGGTGCGTACTCACTGCGCTTCGGTCAAAGGGTCTGAATCAGAGGTGGACGCAATGCCAATACGTGCACAGCTGATGTCTTTAGTACTGTGTGCCGCAATGGTCTTTCAGTGATGGAGGAGGTAACCGCGAGTGGTGACATAAATGCAGGCGCGTCACACCCGTTTTCAGGCATTTATCTGCCAGCGACTTCCTATGTAGATTCACTGGTTCCGGCGCCTTAGTTCAGACGGTCATTCTGAGGCACCTTAGGCGTGCTCAGGAGGTGTGATGTGTGACCGATGTTGCATCCTCGTACACAAGGCGCAGAACTGAGATGCTGATTGTGGTCGTCTCCGTACATTTGCATACATTTGCATGGCCAGTGCAAAAAAAACCCAACACTGCGAATCCGGCCAAAACCTCTACATTTTATGTATAACATATTTAAAAAAAATAAATAAAAATTCTAAAGCTGAAGTAAAGCCAACAACATAGATATGCCTGTTGTGGACATGACCCTCTCCTCAAGACGTCACACGTCCTCTGTAGCTATGGTTACAAGGTCACACACACGTGGGCTGGCCACTCTGATCCCTTGTTCCTTATGAGGATCCACTGCAGTATCAGCTACACACAGCAGGTGGCGCTGCACACGCTGATCCCATGGCCAATATTTACTAAAGGGGGGTACTCACGGAGCGATATTCTAAGCAATCTGACTAGATTGCTTAGAATATCAGCATGATCGCTCCGTGTGTAGCCCCCTCAGCGATAGCGATGCGCGGCCCCGCACATCGCTATCGCTGCTGCTAGATTGGCCTGCATGCAGGCCAATCTAGCGGGTCGCTCACTTCACCCGCTGGGTAAAATGAGCGGCCCCCCCGTCTCCCCCCGCAAGCTCAGCACAGGTCGCGCTGTGCTGAGCGGCAGGAGAGATGTGTGCTGAGCGGTTCGCTCAGCACACATCTCTCCTGCATCGGCCCGTGGATACTGGGCTTTAGAATTCAAGTTTGTCCGTTTTGTGTTTTTTTTTTCTAAGTCCCAATCCGGGAATTCACTAAGCACCAATCTCGGCAGTGTTTGGACTATTCGTAATGGTTTGATTTGCAAAGTTCATAAATACGAATGAATAATAGACCATCGGTCAAACACTGCTGTTATTACATACAACACGGGTATTCACTATTCATTCGTATTTGGGTGTTAGTCTCTGAGGGCTCAAGTGCGGGTCTGTTTTTTTTCGATTCGTTAAAAAAAGCAGCAAAAAAATAGACCTGCTTTTTCCAGTCGAGTTTGGATAACCATGCACGGATCAGTGAGATCTGTGCATGGTTATCTATGGGAAAGGGTCTGTTTAGTGTAAAATCTGGAAATAAAATTGCGTGGGGTCCCCCCTCCTAAGCATAACCAGCCTCGGGCTCTTTGAGCCGGTCCTGGTTTAAAAAAGATGTGGGGGGGAATGACAGGGGTTCCCCCATATTTAATCAACCAGCACCGGGCTCTGCGCCTGGTCCTGGTTCCAAAAATACGGGGGACAAAAAGCGTCGGGGTTCCCCCGTATTTTTGAAACCAGCACCGGGCTCCATTAGCCAGGTACATAATGCCACAGCCGGGGGACACTTTTATACTGGTCCCTGCGGCCCTGGCATTACATACCCAACTAGTCACCCCTGGCCGGGGTACCCTGGAGGAGTGGGAACCCCTTAAATCAAGGGGTCCCCCCCTCCAGCCACCCAAGGGCCAGGGGTGAAGCCCGAGGCTGTCCCCCCCATCCAAGGGCGGCGGATGGGGGGCTGATAGCCTTGTGAAAAAATGTGAATATTGTTTTTAGTAGCAGTACTACAAGTCCCAGCAAGCCTCCCCCGCAAGCTGGTACTTGGAGAACCACAAGTACCAGCATGTGGTGGAAAACAAGGCCCGCTGGTACCTATAGTACTACTACTAAAAAAAATGCCCCCCAAAAAACAGGACACACACACCGTGAAAGTATAAGTTTATTACATACATGCACACCTCCATACATACATACTTACCTATGTTCCCACGAGGCTCTGTCCTCTTCTCCATGTAGAATCCTTGGGGTACCTGTGAAAAAAATTATACTCACATAATCTAGTGTAGAATCAGACCTTTGTATAATCCACGTACTTGGCAAAATAATAAAACGGAAACCCGACCACGCACTGAAAGGGGTCCCATGTTTACACATGGGACCCCTTTCCCCGACTGCCAGGACCCCCCCCCCCTGACTCCTGTCAAAGAGGGTCCCTTCAGCCAATCAGGGTGCGCCACGTCGTGGCACTCTCCTGATTGGCTGTGTGCTCCTGTAGTGTCTGTGAGGCAGCACACGGCAGAGATACAATGTAGCGCCTATGCGCACCATTGTAGCCAATGGTGGGAACTTTGCGGTCAGCGGTGAGGTTACTTTCGGTCAACCCCTTTCAGTGCGTGGTCGGGTTTCCATTTTTTTGTTTTGCCAAGTACGTGGATTATTTAAAAAGGACACGACACACTGGATTTAGGTGAGTATAATTTTATTTTCAGGTACCCTGGAATCGACGTCGAGACGTGGGCCGAGTCGGCATCTGAACATAGGTAAGTATGTGTGTGTCGGAATGTATGTAATAAAGTTGTACTTTCAAGGTGTGTGTGTCCTGTTTTTATTTGAGTATTTTTTTTGCAGAAGAACTATAGGTACCAGCGGGCCCGTTAACCCCCGCATGCTGGTACTTGTGGTTCTCCAAGTACCAGCTTGCGGGGGAGGCTTGCAGGGACTTGTAGTTCTTGTGCAAAAAACAATATTCTTTTATTTTACACTTGGCTATCAGCCCCCCATACGCAGCCTATGGATTGGGGGGACAGCCTCTGGCTTCACCCCTGGCCCTTGGGTGGCTGGAGGGGGGGACCCCTTGATTTAAGGGGTTCCCACTCCTCCAGGGTACCCCGGCCAGGGATGACTAGTTAGTGATTTAATGCCAGGGCCGCAGGGACCTATATAAAAGTGTCCCCCGGCTGTGGCATTATCTCTCTGACTAGTGGAGCCCGGTGCTGGTTTCAAAAATACGGGGGACCCCTACGCTTTTAGTCCCCCGTATTTTTGGAACCAGGACCAGGCGCAGAGCCCGGTGCTGGTTGATTAAATATGGGGGAACCCCTGTCATTCCCCCCCCCCATATTTTTTCAACCAGGACCGGCTCAAAGAGCCCGAGGCTGGTTGTGCTTAGGAGGGGGGACCCCACGCAATTTTTTCTTTCAGTTTTTACAGTAAACAGACCCTTTCCCATAGATAACCATGCACAGATCTCACTGATCCGTGCATGGTTATCCAAACTCGACTGGAAAAAGCAGGTCTATTTTTTTGCTGCTTTTTTTAACGAATCGAAAAAAAACAGACCCGCACTTGAGCCCTCAGAGACTAACACCCAAATACGAATGAATAGTGAATTCCCGTATTCTATGAAATAACAGCCGCGTTTGACCGATGGTCTATTCATTCGTATTTCAGAACTTTGCCAATCAAACCATTACGAATAGACCAGACACTGCCGAGACTGGTGCTTAGTGAATTCCCGGATTGGGACTTAGAAAAAAAAACCACAAATCGGCCAAACTCGGATTTTTAGTAAATACTGGCCCTGATCTCTGCTGTGTGTTTTCACACAGCAGCCGATCAAGTCTGAACTGCGCATACGCCGGTGCTGCAGTGCACCAGCGTATGCCAGACAGCCGACGGCCATCTTAGTCCTGCAATCGCCTCTGCCTGATTTACATGCAAGGGCGGCCGCTGGGCGGGAGGGGGCGGGATGGCTGCATTTTGCCGCCGTTTTAGGCACACGGTCCAGGCATGCCCGGACTGTGCGGGGGGCGGGCCGCGGCGGCTGTGTGATGTCACATGCAGCCGCTGTGACCCGGACAGCGACAGGAGCTGCGCTGGTGGGGAGCTACTCTTCAAGTACAAAAGCATCGCCACCGTGTGATGCTTTTGTACCTGTGCGGCGGGGCAGGGCCTGACATTTGGGGCGGACTAGCCCTGTGCTGGGCGTCCCCGCAACCCCCCCGCATGTCAGGGTCGCTGATCATAGATGTGATAAATTTAGCTCAGCTAAGATCAGGTCTGAATTAGGCTCAGAATTCTGTTCCTCCTTCGGGGCTCTGACAGTCCTGTTCTTTGGGATTTACACTTTTTCCAACCCATCTACTTCAGCTTTGTTCACCACGATCTGTCCTCCAGAGACATAAGTCAAAACATCAGTGAACCTTTTTTGGGCAAAATAAGGGGAGGTGTTTCAAATCTTGGAGAGAGATAAAGTAGCAACCAGCTTCTGTCATTTTGTGTTTGATTGGTTGGTACTTTATATCTCTCCACCTTATCCCTCTCCAAGGTTTGATAAATCTCTGCTCATTTTTGCTAATTATTTGTACCGTAGCTTTACATTAGGGGCGGAATGCAAACTTTTTTTTTTTTTAACGTTGAACAGTTTTCCCTCCAGTAAGTAAGTGCTGCATTAAGGAGTAACCTAATAAAACGGAACCCAGATAAAGGCGCTTTATTCCCCTAGCAGAGATCAGACGCGTGCATTCACTAATGGCTATAAATCTGCTCAGCCCTGTAGCTCGATAAATGTACGCTGAAGAATGTCAGCCATATTGTGTAGAACAGCAAAAGTAATGTCAAAAGGCAAGAGAGAGAGATATTTAATTAGCCGCCTGGAATCAACACAACACAACGTACAGCGGCCACGTCAGGCCGGAATTGTCCTGCGATTATAATGCAGCTTTTTTTTTTTCAATTTGAAGGATAGAAGGTGCTTAAAACTCTGCATGTAATCTGTAAATGACCTTCGGGGAGAGCTAGCGCCAGCTAAAGGAGCCGCTGAACCCATTTGCCGAGCACAGCATTTTCCTCCAGGACAAAAACAGTCACCAATTAGTGACAGTCACATCTCCGCCAAGCCCCTTACACTAAATCAAACGCCATGCACAAGCACTCTAACACAGAGTAAATCAATTAGTGCAGGAAGACACACACAATAGAGGCGCTGGACACGTCTGGATTTATGCCTCTCTACTTCAGGCAAAGAGAACTTCCAGAGAAGCGATAGGTACAGAAATAAATGACGACTGACAACTGCGCTGACATGTGGGTGCACGTGAGACAGGAGCGGAGAACGGGGCTCGTTTCCACCTCTGGATGCCACCAAGTCTAATAAGAGGAGCCCCAGGAGGCGTTTAACTTACAGAGGATCCTGTTTTTTTATTTTTAAAGAGACGCTATGAACAAATATAGATTGTAAGCTTGCGAGCAGGGCCTTCCTACCTCTGTCTGTCTGTTTTTACCCAGTTTCGTTCTATTACTGTTGTTCTAATTGTAAAGCGCAACGGAATATGCTGCGCTATATAAGAAACTGTTAATAAATAAATAAATAAACAAATCACCTATAATTTATAAATAATGCGGGACTCGATCCCACCCACCGGCAGAAATGTATTGGTTGACACGTGGTTGAGCCGCATTTCTCCAGCAGATCCAACGGGTTCCACCAGTTAATACAGCAAACTGAAAATGACTATTGACAACTGATGCGGAGTTGGCAGCAATTTGCGGTCAATTCAAAATGCTGCAATTGTGTGTACTCCACCTGCAGAGCTGCAACTATTGCAATATACTGTAGCCAGACACGCAATCTCAGAAATCCCATTACACACCATTCTCCCATACAAGAGAATAAAAAATACATTTGAATACAAAAGCAAAATATATACCCAAAGCAACTAAGTGTTACCACTGGGCACATTTAGCAGGGCGCCGTGCCCTGCTCGTTTTAAGGGTAATTTGTATTAATTATCAGGGCTGCCTTTGCAAATGAAACCGGAGGATTGCAGCAGATATCGCAGCATCTCCAATATCTGCCTCTGTTCCCTGTACATACAGATGGAGCCTCCGTTATCTTGACTGGCTGAGGCTAGAGATGAGCGGGTTCGGTTTCTCTGAATCCGAACCCGCCCGAACTTCATGTTTTTTTTCACGGGTCCGAGCGACTCGGATCTTCCCGCCTTGCTCGGTTAACCCGAGCGCGCCCGAACGTCATCATGACGCTGTCGGATTCTCGCGAGGCTCGGATTCTATCGCGAGACTCGGATTCTATATAAGGAGCCGCGCGTCGCCGCCATTTTCACACGTGCATTGAGATTGATAGGGAGAGGACGTGGCTGGCGTCCTCTCCATTTAGATTAGGGTTGAGAGAGAGAGAGAGAGATTGACCTGAGGCTGTGATACTGTAGAAGAGAGTGCAGAGTTTAGTGACTGACGACCACAGTGACCACCAGACAGTGCAGTTGTTTGTTTTATTTAATATATCCGTTCTCTGCCTGAAAAAAACGATACACACAGTGACTCAGTCACATACCATATCTGTGTGCACTGCTCAGCCCAGTGTGCTGCATCAATGTATATATATATCTGACTGTGCTCAGCTCACACAGCTTATAATTGTGGGGGAGACTGGGGAGCACTGCAGTGCCAGTTATAGGTTATAGCAGGAGCCAGGAGTACATAATATTATATTAAAATTAAACAGTGCACACTTTTGTTGCAGGAGTGCCACTGCCAGTGTGACTAGTGACCAGTGACCTGACCACCAGTATATATAATATTAGTAGTATACTATCTCTTAATCAACCAGTCTATATTAGCAGCAGACACAGTACAGTGCGGTAGTTCACGGCTGTGGCTACCTCTGTGTCGGCACTCGGCAGCCCGTCCATAATTGTATATACCACCTAACCGTGGTTTTTTTTTCTTTCTTTATACATACATACTAGTTACGAGTATACTATCTCTTTATCAACCAGTCTATATTAGCAGCAGACACAGTACAGTGCGGTAGTTCACGGCTGGGGCTACCTCTGTGTCGGCACTCGGCAGCCCGTCCATAATTGTATATACCACCTAACCGTGGTTTTTTTTTCTTTCTTTATACATACATACTAGTTACGAGTATACTATCTCTTTATCAACCAGTCTATATATTAGCAGCAGACACAGTACAGTGCGGTAGTTCACGGCTGTGGCTACCTCTGTGTCGGCACTCGGCAGCCCGTCCATAATTGTATATACCACCTAACCGTGGTTTTTTTTTCTTTCTTTATACATACATACTAGTTACGAGTATACTATCTCTTTATCAACCAGTCTATATTAGCAGCAGACACAGTACAGTGCGGTAGTTCACGGCTGTGGCTACCTCTGTGTCGGCACTCGGCAGCCCGTCCATAATTGTATATACCACCTAACCGTGGTTTTTTTTTCTTTCTTTATACATACATACTAGTTACGAGTATACTATCTCTTTATCAACCAGTCTATATATTAGCAGCAGACACAGTACAGTGCGGTAGTTCACGGCTGTGGCTACCTCTGTGTCGGCACTCGGCAGCCCGTCCATAATTGTATATACCACCTAACCGTGGTTTTTTTTTCTTTCTTTATAGTCATACTAGTTACGAGTATACTATCTCTTTATCAACCAGTCTATATTAGCAGCAGACACAGTACAGTGCGGTAGTTCACGGCTGTGGCTACCTCTGTGTCGGCACTCGGCAGCCCGTCCATAATTGTATATACCACCTAACCGTGGTTTTTTTTTCTTTCTTTATACATACATACTAGTTACGAGTATACTATCTCTTTATCAACCAGTCTATATTAGCAGCAGACACAGTACAGTGCGGTAGTTCACGGCTGTGGCTACCTCTGTGTCGGCACTCGGCAGCCCGTCCATAATTGTATATACCACCTAACCGTGGTTTTTTTTTCTTTCTTTATAGTCATACTAGTTACGAGTATACTATCTCTTTATCAACCAGTCTATATTAGCAGCAGACACAGTACAGTGCGGTAGTTCACGGCTGTGGCTACCTCTGTGTCGGTACTCGGCAGCCCGTCCATAATTGTATATACCACCTAACCGTGGTTTTTTTTTCTTTCTTTATACATACATACTAGTTACGAGTATACTATCTCTTTATCAACCAGTCTATATTAGCAGCAGACACAGTACAGTGCGGTAGTTCACGGCTGTGGCTACCTCTGTGTCGGCACTCGGCAGCCCGTCCATAATTGTATATACCACCTAACCGTGGTTTTTTTTTCTTTCTTTATAGTCATACTAGTTACGAGTATACTATCTCTTTATCAACCAGTCTATATTAGCAGCAGACACAGTACAGTGCGGTAGTTCACGGCTGTGGCTACCTCTGTGTCGGTACTCGGCAGCCCGTCCATAATTGTATATACCACCTAACCGTGGTTTTTTTTTCTTTCTTTATACATACATACTAGTTACGAGTATACTATCTCTTTATCAACCAGTCTATATTAGCAGCAGACACAGTACAGTGCGGTAGTTCACGGCTGTGGCTACCTCTGTGTCGGCACTCGGCAGCCCGTCCATAATTGTATATACCACCTAACCGTGGTTTTTTTTTCTTTCTTTATACATACATACTAGTTACGAGTATACTATCTCTTTATCAACCAGTCTATATTAGCAGCAGACACAGTACAGTGCGGTAGTTCACGGCTGTGGCTACCTCTGTGTCGGCACTCGGCAGCCCGTCCATAATTGTATATACCACCTAACCGTGATTTTTTTTTCTTTCTTTATACATACATACTAGTTACGAGTATACTATCTCTTTATCAACCAGTCTATATTAGCAGCAGACACAGTACAGTGCGGTAGTTCACGGCTGTGGCTACCTCTGTGTCGGCACTCGGCAGCCCGTCCATAATTGTATATACCACCTAACCGTGGTTTTTTTTTCTTTCTTTATACATACATACTAGTTACGAGTATACTATCTCTTTATCAACCAGTCTATATTAGCAGCAGACACAGTACAGTGCGGTAGTTCACGGCTGTGGCTACCTCTGTGTCGGCACTCGGCAGCCCGTCCATAATTGTATATACCACCTAACCGTGGTTTTTTTTTCTTTCTTTATACATACATACTAGTTACGAGTATACTATCTCTTTATCAACCAGTCTATATATTAGCAGCAGACACAGTACAGTGCGGTAGTTCACGGCTGTGGCTACCTCTGTGTCGGCACTCGGCAGCCCGTCCATAATTGTATATACCACCTAACCGTGGTTTTTTTTTCTTTCTTTATACATACATACTAGTTACGAGTATACTATCTCTTTATCAACCAGTCTATATATTAGCAGCAGACACAGTACAGTGCGGTAGTTCACGGCTGTGGCTACCTCTGTGTCGGCACTCGGCAGCCCGTCCATAATTGTATATACCACCTAACCGTGGTTTTTTTTTCTTTCTTTATACATACATACTAGTTACGAGTATACTATCTCTTTATCAACCAGTCTATATTAGCAGCAGACACAGTACAGTGCGGTAGTTCACGGCTGTGGCTACCTCTGTGTCGGCACTCGGCAGCCCGTCCATAATTGTATATACCACCTAACCGTGGTTTTTTTTTCTTTCTTTATACATACATACTAGTTACGAGTATACTATCTCTTTATCAACCAGTCTATATATTAGCAGCAGACACAGTACAGTGCGGTAGTTCACGGCTGTGGCTACCTCTGTGTCGGCACTCGGCAGCCCGTCCATAATTGTATATACCACCTAACCGTGGTTTTTTTTTCTTTCTTTATACATACATACTAGTTACGAGTATACTATCTCTTTATCAACCAGTCTATATATTAGCAGCAGACACAGTACAGTGCGGTAGTTCACGGCTGTGGCTACCTCTGTGTCGGCACTCGGCAGCCCGTCCATAATTGTATACTAGTATCCAATCCATCCATCTCCATTGTTTACCTGAGGTGCCTTTTAGTTGTGCCTATTAAAATATGGAGAACAAAAATGTTGAGGTTCCAAAATTAGGGAAAGATCAAGATCCACTTCCACCTCGTGCTGAAGCTGCTGCCACTAGTCATGGCCGAGACGATGAAATGCCAGCAACGTCGTCTGCCAAGGCCGATGCCCAATGTCATAGTACAGAGCATGTCAAATCCAAAACACCAAATATCAGTAAAAAAAGGACTCCAAAACCTAAAATAAAATTGTCGGAGGAGAAGCGTAAACTTGCCAATATGCCATTTACCACACGGAGTGGCAAGGAACGGCTGAGGCCCTGGCCTATGTTCATGGCTAGTGGTTCAGCTTCACATGAGGATGGAAGCACTCAGCCTCTCGCTAGAAAAATGAAAAGACTAAAGCTGGCAAAAGCAGTAGCACCGCAAAGAACTGTGCGTTCTTCGAAATCCCAAATCCAAAAGGAGAGTCCGACTCCAATTGTGTCGGTTGCGATGCCTGACCTTCCCAACACTGGACGTGAAGAGCATGCGCCTTCCACCATTTGCACGCCCCCTGCAAGTGATGGAAGGAGCACCCGCAGTCCAGTTCCTGATAGTCAGATTGAAGATGTCAGTGTTGAAGTACACCAGGATGAGGAGGATATGGGTGTTGCTGGCGCTGGGGAGGAAATTGACCAGGAGGAATCTGATGGTGAGGTGGTTTGTTTAAGTCAGGCACCCGGGGAGACACCTGTTGTCCGTGGTAGGAATATGGCCGTTGACATGCCTGGTGAAAATACCAAAAAAATCAGCTCTTCGGTGTGGAAGTATTTCACCAGAAATGCGGACAACAGGTGTCAAGCCGTGTGTTCCCTTTGTCAAGCTGTAATAAGTAGGGGTAAGGACGTTAACCACCTCGGAACATCCTCCCTTATACGTCACCTGCAGCGCATTCATAATAAGTCAGTGACAAGTTCAAAAACTTGGGCCGACAGCGGAAGCAGTCCACTGACCAGTAAATCCCTTCCTCTTGTAACCAAGCTCACGCAAACCACCCCACCAACTCCCTCAGTGTCAATTTCCTCCTTCCCCAGGAATGCCAATAGTCCTGCAGGCCATGTCACTGGCAATTCTGACGAGTCCTCTCCTGCCTGGGATTCCTCCGATGCATCCTTGCGTGTAACGCCTACTGCTGCTGGCGCTGCTGTTGTTGCTGCTGGGAGTCGATGGTCATCCCAGAGGGGAAGTCGTAAGACCACTTTTACTACTTCCACCAAGCAATTGACTGTCCAACAGTCCTTTGCGAGGAAGATGAAATATCACAGCAGTCATCCTACTGCAAAGCGGATAACTGAGGCCTTGACATCCTGGGTGGTGAGAAACGTGGTTCCGGTATCCATCATTACTGCAGAGCCAACTAGAGACTTGTTGGAGGTACTGTGTCCCCGGTACCAAATACCATCTAGGTTCCATTTCTCTAGGCAGGCGATACCGAAAATGTACACAGACCTCAGAAAAAGAGTCACCAGTGTCCTAAAAAATGCAGCTGTACCCAATGTCCACTTAACCACGGACATGTGGACAAGTGGAGCAGGGCAGGGTCAGGACTATATGACTGTGACAGCCCACTGGGTAGATGTATGGACTCCCGCCGCAAGAACAGCAGCGGCGGCACCAGTAGCAGCATCTCGCAAACGCCAACTCTTTCCTAGGCAGGCTACGCTTTGTATCACCGCTTTCCAGAATACGCACACAGCTGAAAACCTCTTACGGCAACTGAGGAAGATCATCGCGGAATGGCTTACCCCAATTGGACTCTCCTGTGGATTTGTGGCATCGGACAACGCCAGCAATATTGTGTGTGCATTAAATATGGGCAAATTCCAGCACGTCCCATGTTTTGCACATACCTTGAATTTGGTGGTGCAGAATTTTTTAAAAAACGACAGGGGCGTGCAAGAGATGCTGTCGGTGGCCAGAAGAATTGCGGGACACTTTCGGCGTACAGGCACCACGTACAGAAGACTGGAGCACCACCAAAAACTACTGAACCTGCCCTGCCATCATCTGAAGCAAGAAGTGGTAACGAGGTGGAATTCAACCCTCTATATGCTTCAGAGGTTGGAGGAGCAGCAAAAGGCCATTCAAGCCTATACAATTGAGCACGATATAGTAGGTGGAATGCACCTGTCTCAGGCGCAGTGGAGAATGATTTCAACGTTGTGCAAGGTTCTGATGCCCTTTGAACTTGCCACACGTGAAGTCAGTTCAGACACTGCCAGCCTGAGTCAGGTCATTCCCCTCATCAGGCTTTTGCAGAAGAAGCTGGAGACATTGAAGGAGGAGCTAACACGGAGCGATTCCGCTAGGCATGTGGGACTTGTGGATGGAGCCCTTAATTCGCTTAACAAGGATTCACGGGTGGTCAATCTGTTGAAATCAGAGCACTACATTTTGGCCACCGTGCTCGATCCTAGATTTAAAGCCTACCTTGGATCTCTCTTTCCGGCAGACACAAGTCTGCTGGGGTTGAAAGACCTGCTGGTGACAAAATTGTCAAGTCAAGCGGAACGCGACCTGTCAACATCTCCTCCTTCACATTCTCCCGCAACTGGGGGTGCGAGGAAAAGGCTCAGAATTCCGAGCCCACCCGCTGGCGGTGATGCAGGGCAGTCTGGAGCGACTGCTGATGCTGACATCTGGTCCGGACTGAAGGACCTGACAACGATTACGGACATGTCGTCTACTGTCACTGCATATGATTCTCTCAACATTGATAGAATGGTGGAGGATTATATGAGTGACCGCATCCAAGTAGGCACGTCACACTGTCCGTACTTATACTGGCAGGAAAAAGAGGCAATTTGGAGGCCCTTGCACAAACTGGCTTTATTCTACCTAAGTTGCCCTCCCACAAGTGTGTACTCCGAAAGAGTGTTTAGTGCCGCCGCTCACCTTGTCAGCAATCGGCGTACGAGGTTACATCCAGAAAATGTGGAGAAGATGATGTTCATTAAAATGAATTATAATCAATTCCTCCGCGGAGACATTGACCAGCAGCAATTGCCTCCACAAAGTACACAGGGAGCTGAGATGGTGGATTCCAGTGGGGACGAATTGATAATCTGTGAGGAGGGGGATGTACACGGTGATATATCGGAGGGTGATGATGAGGTGGACATCTTGCCTCTGTAGAGCCAGTTTGTGCAAGGAGAGATTAATTGCTTCTTTTTTGGGGGGGGTCCAAACCAACCCGTCATATCAGTCACAGTCGTGTGGCAGACCCTGTCACTGAAATGATGGGTTGGTTAAAGTGTGCATGTCCTGTTTTGTTTATACAACATAAGGGTGGGTGGGAGGGCCCAAGGACAATTCCATCTTGCACCTCTTTTTTCTTTTCTTTTTCTTTGCATCATGTGCTGATTGGGGAGGGTTTTTTGGAAGGGACATCCTGCGTGACACTGCAGTGCCACTCCTAAATGGGCCCGGTGTTTGTGTCGGCCACTAGGGTCGCTAATCTTACTCACACAGTCAGCTACCTCATTGCGCCTCTTTTTTTCTTTGCGTCATGTGCTGTTTGGGGAGGGTTTTTTGGAAGGGACATCCTGCGTGACACTGCAGTGCCACTCCTAGATGGGCCCGGTGTTTGTGTCGGCCACTAGGGTCGCTAATCTTACTCACACAGCTACCTCATTGCGCCTCTTTTTTTCTTTGCGTCATGTGCTGTTTGGGGAGGGTTTTTTGGAAGGGACATCCTGCGTGACCCTGCAGTGCCACTCCTAGATGGGCCCGGTGTTTGTGTCGGCCACTAGGGTCGCTAATCTTACTCACACAGCTACCTCATTGCGCCTCTTTTTTTCTTTGCATCATGTGCTGTTTGGGGAGGGTTTTTTGGAAGGGCCATCCTGCGTGACACTGCAGTGCCACTCCTAGATGGGCCCGGTGTTTGTGTCGGCCACTAGGGTCGCTAATCTTACTCACACAGCTACCTCATTGCGCCTCTTTTTTTCTTTGCGTCATGTGCTGTTTGGGGAGGGTTTTTTGGAAGGGACATCCTGCGTGACACTGCAGTGCCACTCCTAGATGGGCCCGGTGTTTGTGTCGGCCACTAGGGTCGCTTATCTTACTCACACAGCGACCTCGGTGCAAATTTTAGGACTAAAATAATATTGTGAGGTGTGAGGTATTCAGAATAGACTGAAAATGAGTGTAAATTATGGTTTTTGAGGTTAATAATACTTTGGGATCAAAATGACCCCCAAATTCTATGATTTAAGCTGTTTTTTAGTGTTTTTTGAAAAAAACACCCGAATCCAAAACACACCCGAATCCGACAAAAAAAATTCGGTGAGGTTTTGCCAAAACGCGTTCGAACCCAAAACACGGCCGCGGAACCGAACCCAAAACCAAAACACAAAACCCGAAAAATTTCAGGCGCTCATCTCTAGCTGAGGCTTTAGTCCCGATCGGGGCGCAGGGAGGTGCGCCTAGTCACAGAGAGGCGTGCCCAATCGCACGGAGGCAGACAGAGCGTTTGGCGTTACCTTTACGTGTAATACCTGCGATCATCCACCAGATGTCGCTTTTTACAATCACCACTGCGCATGCGTGTGGTCTCCCGTAAAATACAATACTGAAATATATAGTAAGGACTTCTTTACTAAGGCGTCTCATTACGCTGCATACAGTAAATACTCATTACGCTGCATTATTTAATACAGTATATACAGTACAGACGCAAATAGTACAGCATATATGATCCATTTACAGTACTTTAGGAATATGTGAGCGTCCAAGTCCCGCAGACAAAGCAACATAAAACCAGTAGTGTACACTGACGCAAATGGACGTATTAGAAGTTCATTATTGCCTATTGAGATTAGGAATATTGTACAGTATGTTAGCGTCCTAATCCCGTAGCCATTACAGCATAATCAAAACCGATGGATTTATTAATCTGTCTGCGGCGAAGTGGTGAAGTGTTCCGCTTCGTATACTCAGAGTCCCGGGTTCGATTCCTAAAGTACCAATGCATGTTATTTTTTTCCAGACACTTTATTATTTTTTTTATTCACATAAACCAGGGTAAAGCTGCAGGAGCTTTTCTACTGTTAAGGTTCTATGCACCATGCGGTACACATACAATTCTGTAGCAGGGCAGACTCATTCGGGGGATACTTATTATTTGCGGGCATCCCCCTGAAAATGGGTGATAAATAGGCCCCTAAGTGTGAAATGAGCACTCTCCAAACCCCTGGAGCAAACACAGGGGGAGGTGTACTAAAACTTAAAAAGTGATAAAGTGGAGAGAGATAAAGTACGAGCCAATCAGCTCCTAACTGCCATGATCCAGGCTGGATGTTTGAAAAATAAGAGTTATTAGCTGATTGGACGGGATGCATCAATTTCCAATGCAACAATACGGTCATAGACCAGCTCAAGGACCCATAACTCCTCTTCAATACTATCCCAAAGAGAAGACTTCCATTGATGGGATGTGTTCCCCTGTCCCATATACAGCAAGATTCCTACATCAGATGGGAACCTGCTTATCAGAGGGCCTGGCATCTAGCTTTCCACGTAGCTAATACCTACTGTAAATGCAAAGCGCAACGGAATATGCTGCGCTATATAAGAAACTGTTAATAAATAAATAAATAAATAAATAAATAATAAATGCGCTTCTCCACTTCCGGCAATTCATATAAATAATCCCATCACACAAAATGAAAACTGTGGTTTTTTTTTGGACCTTTAAGTTAGGGGTTCTCAGCCCAGATCCTCAATTACCAGCAACAGGCCATGTTTTCAGGATTCTCTATTAGAGAAGCACAAATGCTTAGCTCATGTGATGTCATATGTAGTGATGAGAAACAATGGGAACTATACCGCAGTCCTCAACGTCACTTCAGGACGGACTAATATCTGCCATGGACTACCAACCTGCAAAGGCTGAGCCTATACCATGCCATGCCAAATATCATTAATCAGAAGATATACAGAACTGTGCAAAAGTTTAAGGCAGGTCTGAAAAAACTGCTGCAAAGTAAGAATGCTTTCAAACATAGAAGTGTTAATAGTTTATATTTATCAATTAAAATGAAAAGTGAATGACCAGAAGATAAATCTAAATCATATCAATATTTGGTGTGACCGCCCTTTGTCTTCACAACAGCATCAATTCTTCTAGGTACACTTGCACGCAGTTTTTAAAAGGAACTCGGCAGGGAGGTTGTTCCAAACATCTTGGAGAACTAACCACAGATTTTCTGTGGATGTAGGCTTACTCAGATCCTTCTGTCTCTTCATGTAATCCCAGACAGACTCAATGGTGTTAAGATCAAGGCTCTGTGAATGCCATACCATCACTTCCAGGACTCCTTGTTCTTCTTTAAGCTGAAGATAGTTCCTAAACAATAGATGGGTGTACCAGGGTCCCACTGGTTTCTGCCAGTTCTGAGCTGATGGCACTGCTGGACATCTTCTGATTTCAAAGGGAAGTTAGCATGATGTCTTTCATCAGATTATCTAAGTTTCCTTGGCCGACCACTGCGTCAACGGTCGTCAACGTTGTCCATTTCTGTGTGCTTCACTGCTGAGATATAGAGGCAGGTACTTATCCATCATGCAATACCATCAGGGCGGCGTCTAATTGGCTCCAAATTTATTCTGCAGCAGGACAACGACCCCAAACATACAGCCAATATCATCAAATACTATCTTCAGCATAAAGAAGAACAAGGAGTCCTGGAAGTGATGATATGGCCCCCAAACAGCCCTGATCTCAACATCATCGAGTCTGTCTGGGATTACATGGAAAGACAGAAGGATTTGAGCAAGCTTATATACACAGAAGATCTGTGGTTAGTTCTCCAAGTGTTTGGAGCAACCACCCTGCCAAGTTCCTTCAATAACTGTGTGCAAGTGTATCTAGAAGAACTAATGCTGGCTTGAGGGCAAAGGGTGGTCACACCAGATATTGATTTGATTTAGATTTCTCTACTGTTCTTTCACTTAGCATTTTGTTAATTGATAAAAATAAACTATTAACACTTCTGTCTTGTATCCAGAGCCGTAACTAGCACTGTGGTAGCGGTGCCTTGCCTACAGCGCAAATGCATTGTGGGTGCAATACCACCAGCAGCACCCGCACGAGCGCTCTCCTGCCACCGCAGCCGCCATCAAGCACCCGTGAGTTGTGACAAGCTGGTCCTCTGCCTGGCCGGCCGCCCGCCCACCAGCCAATCTGCTTGCCCGCCCGCCCCTACCGGAAAGGGAGTGAGGGCCCAGGTCCTGCTGGCCGCCAGCTACTGCTCACAGCAGCAGCACAATAAAGTTACTTTGCGGCGCGCCAGACGTCACGTCGCTCCTCTAGAGAAAAGAGGAGCCGGCGCACCGGAGGAGCAAGCAGTCCCTTTCAGGAGAAAACGGAAGGCCGGGTAATTAAGTTTGCAAGCAGCCTCAGGAGGGCTTGTGTGCCTGGCTACACAGTGAGTGTGTGTGTGTGTGTGTGTGTGTGTGTGTGTGTGTGTGTGTGTTTGTTTATGCATGGCTGCAGAGAGAGAGTGTGTGTGTGTGTGTGTGTGTGTGTGTGTGTGTGTGTGTGTGTGTGTGTGTGTGTGTGTATGTTTGTTTATGCATGGCTGCAGAGAGAGAGTGTGTGTGTGTGTGTGTGTGTGTGTGTGTGTGTGTGTGTGTGTGTGTGTGTGTGTGTGTGTGTGTGTAGGTCTACCTGGTGCAATGAATAAAAACTAGTGATGTGCACCGGAAATTTTTCGGGTTTTGTGTTTTGGTTTTGGATTCGGATCCGCGGCCGTGTTTTGGATTCGGACGCGTTTTGGCAAAACCTCCCTGAAAATTTTTTGTCGGATTCGGGTGTGTTTTGGATTCGGGTGTTTTTTTACAAAAAACCCTCAAAAACAGCTTAAATCATAGAATTTGGGGGTCATTTTGATCCCATAGTATTATTAACCTCAATAACCATAATTTCCACTCATTTCCAGTCTATTCTGAACACCTCACACCTCACAATATTATTTTTAGTCCTAAAATTTGCACCGAGGTCGCTGGATGGCTAAGCTAAGCGACACAAGTGGCCGACACAAACACCTGGCCCATCTAGGAGTGGCACTGCAGTGTCAGACAGGATGGCACTTCAAAAAATAGTACCCAAACAGCACATGATGCAAAGAAAAAAAGAGGTGCACCAAGGTCGCTGTGTGACTAAGCTAAGCGACCCAAGTGGCCGACACAAACACCTGGCCCATCTAGGAGTGGCACTGCAGTGTCAGACAGGATGGCACTTCAAAAAATAGTCCCCAAACAGCACATGATGCAAAGAAAAAATAAGAATTTACTTACCGATAATTCTATTTCTCATAGTCCGTAGTAGATGCTGGGGACTCCGTAAGGACCATGGGGAATAGCGGCTCCGCAGGAGACTGGGCACATCTAAAGAAAGCTTTAGGACTATCTGGTGTGCACTGGCTCCTCCCCCTATGACCCTCCTCCAAGCCTGCGTTAGGATACTGTGCCCGGACGAGCGTACACAATAAGGAAGGATTTTGAATCCCGGGTAAGACTCATACCAGCCACACCAATCACACCGTACAACTTGTGATCTGAACCCAGTTAACAGCATGATAACAGAGGAGCCTCTAGAAAAGATGGCTCACTACAGCAATAACCCGATTTTTTGGTAACAATAACTATGTACCAGTATTGCAGACAATCCGCACTTGGGATGGGGGCCCAGCATCCACTACGGACTATGAGAAATAGAATTATCGGTAAGTAAATTCTTATTTTCTCTAACGTCCTAAGTGGATGCTGGGGACTCCGTAAGGACCATGGGGATTATACCAAAGCTCCCAAACGGGCGGGAGAGTGCGGATGACTCTGCAGCACCAAATGAGAGAACTCCAGGTCCTCCTCAGCCAGGATATCAATTTTGTAGAATTTTACAAACGTATTTGCTCCTGACCAAGTAGCTGCTCGGCAAAGTTGTAAAGCCGAGACCCCTCGGGCAGCCGCCCAAGATGAGCCCACCTTCCTTGTGGAGTGGGCATTTACAGATTTTTGGCTGTGGCAGGCCTGCCACAGAATGTGCAAGCTGAATTGTACTACAAATCCAACGAGCAATAGTCTGCTTAGAAGCAGGAGCACCCAGCTTGTTGGGTGCATACAGGATAAACAGCGAGTCAGATTTCCTGACTCCAGCCGTCCTGGAAACATATATTTTCAGGGCCCTGACAACGTCTAGCAACTTGGAGTCCTCCAAGTCCCTAGTAGCCGCAGGCACCACAAATAGGTTGGTTCAGGTGAAACGCTGAAACCACCTTAGGGAGAAAACTGAGGACAAGTCCTCAATTCCGCCCTGTCCGAATGGAAAATCAGATAAGGGCTTTTTCAGGATAAAGCCGCCAATTCTGACACGCGCCTGGCCCAGGCCAGGGCCAACAGCATGACCTCTTTCCATGTGAGATATTTTAACTCCACAGATTTAAGTGGTTCAAACCAATGTGACTTTTGGAACCCAAAACTACATTGAGATCCCAAAGTGCCACTGGAGGCACAAAAGGAGGCTGTATATGCAGTACCCCTTTTACAAACGTCTGAACTTCAGGGACTGAAGCTAGTTCTTTTTGGAAGAAAATTGACAGGGCCGAAATTTGAACCTTAATGGACCCCAATTTCAGGCCCATAGACAGTCCTGTTTGCAGGAAATGTAGGAATCGACCCAGTTGAATTTCCTCCTTTGGGCCTTACTGGCCTCGCACCACACAACATATTTTCGCCAATTGCGGTGATAATGTTTTTGCGGTTACATCCTTCCTGGCTTTGATCAGGATAGGGATGACTTCATCCGGAATGCCTTTTTTCCTTCAGGATCCGGCGTTCAACCGCCATGCCGTCAAACGCAGCCGCGGTAAGTCTTGGAACAGACAGGGTCCTTGCTGGAGCAGGTCCCTTCTTAGAGGTAGAGGCCACGGATCCTCCGTGAGCATCTCTTGAAGTTCCGGTTACCAAGTCCTTCTTGGCCAATCCGGAGCCACGAATATAGTGCTTACTCCTCTCCATCTTATCAATCTCAGTACCTTGGGTATGAGAGGCAGAGGAGGGAACACATACCCTGACTGGTACACCCACGGTGTTACCAGAGCGTCTACAGCTATTGCCTGAGGGTCCCTGGACCTGGCGCAATACCTGTCGAGTTTTTCCCAACGGTTTATAATCATGTGGAAGACTTCTGGATGAAGTCCCCACTCTCCCGGGTGGAGGTCGTGCTGAGGAAGTCTGCTTCCCAGTTGTCCACTCCCGGAATGAATACTGCCGACAGTGCTATCACATGATTTTCCGCCCAGCGAAGAATCCTTGCAGCTTCTGCCATTGCCCTCCTGCTTCTTGTGCCACCCTGTCTGTTTACGTGGGTGACTGCCGTGATGTTGTCCGACTGGATCAACACCGGCTGACCTTGAAGCAGAGGTCTTGCTAAGCTTAGAGCATTGTAAATGTCCCTTAGCTTCAGGATATTTATGTGAAGTGATGTCTCCAGGCTTGACCATAAGCCCTGGATATTCCTTCCCTGTGTGACTGCTCCCCAGCCTCGCAGGCTGGCATCCGTGGTCACCAGGACCCAGTCCTGAATGCCGAATCTGCGGCCCTCTAGAAAATGAGCACTCTGCAACCACCACAGGAGGGACACCCTTGTCCTTGGTGACAGGGTTATCCGCTGATGCATCTGAAGATGCGACCCGGACCATTTGTCCAGCAGGTCCCACTGGAAAGTTCTTGCGTGGAATCTGCCGAATGGGATTGCTTCGTAGGAAGCCACCATTTTACCCAGAACCCTTGTGCCTTGATGCACTGAGACTTGGCTCGGTTTTAGGAGGTTCCTGACTAGCTCGGATAACTCCCTGGCTTTCTCCTCCGGGAGAAACACCTTTTTCTGGACTGTGTCCAGGATCATCCCTAGGAACAGAAGACAAGTCGTCGGAACCAGCTGCGATTTTGGAATATTGAGAATCCAATCGTGCTGCCGCAACACTACCTGAGATAGTGCTACACCGACCTCCAACTGTTCCCTGGATCTTACCCTTATCAGGGAATTGTCCAAGTAAGGGATAACTAAAATTCCCTTCCTTCGAAGGAATATCATCATTTCGGCCATTACCTTGGTAAAGACCCGGGGTGCCGTAAACCATCCATACGGCAGCGTCTGAACTGATAGTGACAGTTCTGTACCATAAACCTGAGGTACCCTTGGTGAGAAGGGTAAATTTTGACATGAAGGTAAGCATCCTTGATGTCCCGAGACATCCTGTAGTCCCCTTCTTCCAGGTTCGCAATCACTGCTCTGAGTGACTCAATCTTGAATTTGAACCTCTGTATGTAAGTGTTCAAAGATTTTAGATTTAGAATCGGTCTCACCGAGCCGTCCGGCTTCGGTACCACAACAGTGTGGAATAATACCCCGTTCCCTGTTGCAGGAGGGGTATCTTGATTATCACCTGCTGGGAATACAGCTTGTGAATGGCTTCCAAAACTGTCTCCCTGTCAGAAGGAGACATCGGTAAAGCCGACTTTAGGAAACGGCGAGGGGGAGACGTCTCGAATTCTAATTTGTACCCCTGAGATATCACCTGAAGGATCCAGGGGTCTACTTGCGAGTGAGCCCACTGCGCGCTGAAATTCATTGAGACGGGCCCCCCACCGTGCCTGATTCTGCTTGTAAAGCCCCAGCGTATACTGAGGGCTTGGCAGAGGCGGGAGAGGGTTTCTGTTCCTGGGAACTGGCTGATTTCTGCAGCCTTTTTCCTCTCCCTCTGTCACGGGGCAGAAATGAGGAACCTTTTGCCCGCTTGTCCACGAAAAGACTGCGCCTGATAATACGGCGTCTTCTCATGTTGAGAGGCGACCTGGGGTACAAACGTGGATTTCCCAGCTGTTGCCGTGGCCACCAGGTCTGAAAGACCGACCCCAAATAACTCCTCCCCTTAATAAGGCAATACTTCCAAATGCCGTTTGGAATACGCATCACCTGACCACTGACGTGTCCATAACCCTCTACTGGTAGAAATGGACAACGCACTTAGACTTGATGCCAGTCGGCAAATATTCCGCTGTGCATCACGCATATATAGAAATGCATCTTTTAAATGCTCTATAGGCAAAAATATACTGTCCCTATCTAGGGTATCAATATTTTCAGTCAGGGAATCCGACCACGCCAACCCAGCACTGCACATCCAGGCTGAGGCGATTGCTGGTCGCAGTATAACACCAGTATGTGTGTAAATACATTTTAGGATACCCTCCTGCTTTCTATCAGCAGGATCCTTAAGGGCGGCCATCTCAGGAGAGGGTAGAGCCCTTACAAGCGTGTGAGCGCTTTATCCACCCTAGGGGGTGTTTCCCAACGCACCCTAACCTCTGGCGGGAAAGGATATAATGCCAATAACATTTCAGAAATTATCAGTTGTTATCGGGGGAAAACCACGCATCATCACACACCTCATTTAATTTCTCAGATTCAGGAAAACTACAGGTAGTTTTTCCTCACCGAACATAATACCCCTTTTTGGTGGTACTCGTATTATCAGAAATGTGTAAAACATTTTTCATTGCCTCAATCATGTAACGTGTGGCCCTACTGGAAGTCACATTTGTCTCTTCACCGTCGACACTGGAGTCAGTATCCGTGTCGGCGTCTATATCTGCCATCTGAGGTAACGGGCGCTTTAGAGCCCCTGACGGCCTATGAGACGTCTGGACAGGCACAAGCTGAGTAGCCGGCTGTCTCATGTCAACCACTGTCTTTTATACAGAGCTGACACTGTCACGTAATTTCTTCCAACAGTTCATCCACTCAGGTGTCGACCCCCTAGGGGATGACATCACTATTACAGGCAATCTGCTCCGTCTCCACATCATTTTTCTCCTCATACATGTCGACACAAAAGTACCGACATACAGCACACACACAGGGAATGCTCTGATAGAGGACAGGACCCCACTAGCCCTTTGGGGAGACAGAGGGAGAGTTTGCCAGCACACACCAGAGCGCTATATATATACAGGGATAACCTTATATAAGTGTTTTTCCCCTTATAGCTGCTGTATAGTTAATACTGCGCCTAATTAGTGCCCCCCTCTCTTTTTTAACCCTTTCTGTAGTGTAGTGACTGCAGGGGAGAGCCAGGGAGCTTCCCTCCAACGGAGCTGTGAGGGAAAATGGCGCCAGTGTGCTGAGGAGATAGGCTCCGCCCCCTTATCGGCGGCCTTATCTCCCGTTTTTCTATGTATTCTGGCAGGGGTTAAATGCATCCATATAGCCCAGGAGCTATATGTGATGCATTTTTTTGCCATCCAAGGTGTTTTTATTGCGTCTCAGGGCGCCCCCCCCCCAGCGCCCTGCACCCTCAGTGACCGGAGTGTGAAGTGTGCTGAGAGCAATGGCGCACAGCTGCAGTGCTGTGCGCTACCTTGTTGAAGACAGGACGTCTTCTGCCGCCGATTTTCCGGACCTCTTCTGCCTTCTGGCTCTGTAAGGGGGCCGGCGGCGCGGCTCTGGGACCCATCCAAGCTGGGCCTGTGATCGTCCCTCTGGAGCTAATGTCCAGTAGCCTAAGAAGCCCAATCGACTCTGCACGCAGGTGAGTTCGCTTCTTCTCCCCTTAGTCCCTCGATGCAGTGAGCCTGTTGCCAGCAGGTCTCACTGAAAATAAAAAACCTAAACTAAAACTTTCACTAAGAAGCTCAGGAGAGCCCCTAGTGTGCACCCTTCTCGTTCGGGCACAGAGATCTAACTGAGGCTTGGAGGAGGGTCATAGGGGGAGGAGCCAGTGCACACCAGATAGTCCTAAAGCTTTCTTTAGATGTGCCCAGTCTCCTGCGGAGCCGCTATTCCCCATGGTCCTTACGGAGTCCCCAGCATCCACTTAGGACGTTAGAGAAAAAGAGGTGCACCAAGGTCGCTGTGTGACTAAGCTAAGCGACCCAAGTGGCCGACACAAACACCTGGCCCATCTAGGAGTGGCACTGCAGTGTCAGACAGGATGGCACTTCAAAAAAATAGTCCCCAAACAGCACGTGATGCAAAGAAAAAAAGAGATGCACAAAGGTCGCTGGATGGCTAAGCTAAGCGACACAAGTGGCCGACACAAACACCTGGCCCATCTAGGAGTGGCACTGCAGTGTCAGACAGGATGGCACTTCAAAAAAATAGTCCCCAAACAGCACATGATGCAAAGAAAAAAAGAGGTGCACCAAGGTCGCTGTGTGACTAAGCTAAGCGACCCAAGTGGCCGACACAAACACCTGGCCCACCTAGGAGTGGCACTGCAGTGGCAGACAGGATGGCACTTCAAAAAATAGTCCCCAAACAGCACATGATGCAAAGAAAAAAAGAGGTGCACCAAGGTCGCTGTGTGACTAAGCTAAGCGACCCAAGTGGCCGACACAAACACCTGGCCCATCTAGGAGTGGCACTGCAGTGTCAGACAGGATGGCACTTCAAAAAAATAGTCCCCAAACAGCACATGATGCAAAGATAAAAAGAGGTGCACCAAGGTCGCTGGATGGCTAAGCTAAGCGACACAAGTGGCCGGCACAAACACCTGGCCCATCTAGGAGTGGCACTGCAGTGTCAGACAGGATGGCACTTCAAAAAAATAGTCCCCAAACAGCAAATGATGCAAAGAAAAAAAGAGGTGCACCAAGGTCGCTGTGTGACTAAGCTAAGCGACCCAAGTGGCCGACACAAACACCTGGCCCATCTAGGAGTGGCACTGCAGTTTTCTAGCGGGAGGATGAGTGCTTCCATCCTCATGTGAAGCTGAACCACTAGCCATGAACATAGGCCAGGGCCTCAGCCGTTCCTTGTCACTCCGTGTCGTAAATGGCATATTGGCAAGTTTACGCTTCTCATCAGACGCTTTTAATTTTGATTTTTGGGTAATTTTACTGAACTTTTTTTTTGGATTTTACATGCTCTCTACTACGACATTGGGCATCGGCCTTGGCAGACGACGTTGATGGCATTTCATCGTCTCGGCCATGACTAGTGGCAGCAGCTTCAGCACGAGGTGGAAGTGGATCTTGATCTTTCCCTATTTTACCCTCCACATTTTTGTTCTCCATTTTTTAATGTGTGAAATTATATGCCAGTAATATATCAATAGCAATGGCCTACTACTATATATACTGCGCACAACTTAAATGCACCACAGGTATGGATGGATACTATACTTGACGACACAGAGGTAGGTAGAGCAGTGGCCTACTGTACCGTACTGCTATATATTATATACTGGTGGTCAGCAAAATTATGCACTGTCCTCCTACTATATATATACTGTGCAAATCTTAAATGCACCACAGGTATGGATGGATAGTATACTTGACACAGAGGTAGAGCAGTGGACTACTGTACCTTACTGCTATATATATACTGGTGGTAAGCAAAATTCTGCACTGTGTCCTCCTACTATATACTACAATGCAGCACAGATATGGAGCATTTTTCAGGCAGAGAACGTATAATACTGGTGGTCACTGGTCAGCAAAACTCTGCACTGTCCTCCTACTATATAATACTGCTGGTCCCCAGTCCCCACAATAAAGCACACTGAGCACAGATATTTGCAGCACACTGAGCACAGATATGGAACGTTTTTCAGGCAGAGAACGTATAATACTGGTGGTCACTGGTCACTGGTCAGCAAAACTCTGCACTGTCCTCCTCCTATATAATACTGCTGGTCCCCAGTCCCCACAATAAAGCAATTAGCACACTGAGCACAGATATTTGCAGCACACTGAGCACAGATATGGAGCGTTTTTCAGGCAGAGAACGTAGATATTTGCAGCACACTGAGCACAGATATTTGCAGCACACTGAGCACAGATATTTTCAGCACACTGAGCACAGAAAAATTGCGGCGACGCGCGGCTCCTTATATAGAATACGAATCTCGCGAGAATCCGACCGCGGGATGATGACGTTCGGGCGCGCTCGGGTTAACCGAGCAAGGCGGGAGGATCCGAGTCTGCTCGGAACCGTGCAAAAAAGGGTGAAGTTCGAGCGGGTTCGGATCCCGAGGAACCGAACCCGCTCATCACTAATAAAAACAAGGGGGGCTCTACATGGTGCAGTATGTCTACCTGGTGCAATGTATAAAAAGAAAGGGGGCTCTACCTGGTGCAGTAGGTCTACCTGGTGCACTGTATAAAAGGAAAGGGTGCTCTACCTGGTGCAGTGTGTAAAACGGGGCTCTAACTGATGCAGTGTGTAAAAGGTGGCTCTACCTCCCGTAATGTGTAAAAGGGGACTCCACCTGCCGTAATGCGTAAAAAGGAGCGCTACCCATCATAATGTGTAAAAGGGAGCGCTACCTGCCGTAATGTGTAAAAGGGAGCGCTACCTGCTGTAATGTGTAAAAGGGAGCGCTACCTGTCGTAATGTGTAAAAGGGAGCGATACCTGTCGTAATGTGTAAAAGGGAGCGCTACCTGTCGTAATGCGTAAAAGGGAGCGCAATCTGCCGTAATGCGTAAAAGGGAGCGCTACCTGTCGTAATGCGTAAAAGGGAGCGATACCTGTCGTAATGCGTAAAAGGGAGCGCTACCTGTCGTAATGCGTAAAAGGGAGCGCAACCTGCCGTAATGCGTAAAAGGGAGCGCTATCTGTCGTAATGCGTAAAAGGGAGCGATACCTGTCGTAATGTGTAAAAGGGAGCGCCACCTGTTGTAATGCCTAAAAAGGAGTGCTACCTGTCGTAATGTGTAAAAGGGAGCGCAACCTGCCGTAATGCGTAAAAGGGAGCGCTACCTGTCGTAATGCGTAAAAGGGGGCGCTACCTGTCGTAATGCGTAAAAGGGAGCGCTACCTGATGTAATGTGTAAAAGGGGCTCTACCTGTCGTAATGTGTAAAAGGGAGCGCTACCTGCCGTAATGTGTAAAAGGGAGCGCTACCTGCCGTAATGTGTAAAAGGGAGGGCTACCTGCCGTAATGCGTAAAAGGGGACTCTACCTGCCGTAATGCGTAAAAGGGGACTCTACCTGCCGTAATGTGTAAAAGGGAGCGCTACCTGCCGTAATGTGTAAAAGGGAGCGCTACCTGTCGTAATGTGTAAAAGGGGACTCTACCTGCCGTAATGTGTAAAAGGGAGTGCTACCTGCCGTAATGTGTAAAAGGGAGCGCTACCTGCCGTAATGTGTAAAAGGAGCTCTACCTGATGTAATGTGTAAAAGGGGCAATACCTGGTGTAATGCGTAAAAGGGGACTCTACCTGCCGTAATGTGTAAAAGGGAGCGCTACCTGCCGTAATGTGTAAAAGGGAGCGCTACCTGCCGTAATGTGTAAAAGGAGCTCTACCTGATGTAATGTGTAAAAGGGGCAATACCTGGTGTAATGTGTAAAAGGGGCTCTACCTGGTGTAATGTGTAAAAGGGGCTCTACCTGGTGTAATGTGTAAAAGGGAGTGCTACCTGCCGTAATGTGTAAAAAGGAGCACTACCTGCCGTAATGTGTAAAAGGGGCTCTACCTGATGTAATGTGTGTAAGTGTCGCTACTGTGCACCGTAATTTGAATAATGGAGATAACTGTACAGCGTAATATGAGTTGGTATTATTTTGTGGCCACTCCCCTTCCCCATGAAGCCACTCCCTGTTCTATGTATGGGGTGGAGGCGTCGATGCTGTTTCTTGCACACAGCCCGTCTAGTTACGGCACTGCTTGTATGAAAGCGTTCTTACTTTGGGCCATTTTTCCCACACCTGCCTAAAACTTTGCACAGTACTGTATGTGAGGATAAATAGTGATGGAAACACGCTGCGGCTGAAGCAAATTACGGGAAAAAGGCAAGAATGTAACATTGTCAAGCGATTATCCCAATTCCTCTAAAGGGAGGCTTGGAAGTTCTGCAAGAATAGCGCCGTAAAACACCAATCATTATAACTACATTTCTCAAATGTTTAATGTAAAAAAATGACTTATTATGGACTGATATAAAGTATCTCACAGCATAGTGTATATCATACGATTCCATCCGCACATTACACCTGAATACATTAAAGAGATAACAAATAGTGCTATAATTACAAATGACCTGGACAGTGGGACAGACCCTGGATAACCTACTCATGTGAAGCCTGTATGATCAGCACGTAAGGTTTCTCACTTTTAATTACAAAAGGGGTATGTTGTCTGGAACTATATACAACTCTGTCATTCAGGAAAATCTTTTGTAATTCAATTTGTCTGAACTGTGGTCATGTGACGGCTGCCGGGAGACTGAGTGGGAATTGGTTTTATTTCTGTCTGATGGCAATACAGTGACCGTATGCCACAGTCCTGTACTGTATGCCATATACCTGTACTGTATGCCACAAACCTGTACTGTATGCCATATACCTGTACTGTATGCCATATACCTGTACTGTATGCCATATACCTGTACTGTTTGCCTCAGTCCTGTACTGTATGCCATATACCTGTACTGTATGTCATATATATTACCTGTACTGTATGCCACATACCTGTACTGTATGCCACAGTCCTGTACTGTATGCCATATACCTGTACTGTATGCCATATACCTGTACTGTATGCCACAAACCTGTACTGTATGCCATATACCTGTACTGTATGTCATATATATTACCTGTACTGTATGCCATATACCTGTACTGTATGTCATATAGATTACCTGCACTGTATGTAAGATACCTGTACTGTATGTCATATATATTACCTGTACTGTATGCCATATACCTGTACTGTATGCCACAAACCTGTACTGTATGCCATATACCTGTACTGTATGCCATATACCTGTACTGTATGCCACAAACCTGTACTGTATGCCATATACCTGTACTGTATACCATATACCTGTACTGTATGTCATATATATTACCTGTACTGTATGTCATATATATTACCTGCACGGTATGCCATATACCTGTACTGTATGTCATATAGATTACCTGCACTGTATGTCATATACCTGTACTGTATGTCATATATATTACCTGTACTGTATGCCATATACCTGTACTGTATGCCACAAACCTGTACTGTATGCCATATACCTGTACTGTATGCCATATACCTGTACTGTATGCCACAAACCTGTACTGTATGCCATATACCTGTACTGTATACCATATACCTGCACTGTATGTCATATATATTACCTGTACTGTATGTCATATATATTACCTGCACGGTATGCCATATACCTGTACTGTATGTCATATAGATTACCTGCACTGTATGTCATATACCTGTACTGTATGTCATATATATTGCCTGTAATGTATACCATATACCTGTACTGTATGTCATATAGATTACCTGCACTGTATGTCATATACCTGTACTGTATGTCATATATATTGCCTGTAATGTATACCATATACCTGTACTGTATGTCATATATATTACCTGCATGGTATGCCATATACCTGTACTGTATGTCATATATATTACCTGTACTGTATGCCATATACCTGTACTGTATGTCATATAGATTACCTGCACTGTATGTCATATACCTGTACTGTATGTCATATATATTACCTGTACTGTATGTCATATATATTACCTGCATGGTATGCCATATACCTGTACTGTATGTCATATAGATTACCTGCACTGTATGTCATATACCTGTACTGTATGTCATATATATTACCTGTACTGTATGCCATATACCTGTACTGTATGTCATATAGATTACCTGTACTGTAGGCCATATACCTGCACTGTATGTCATATATATTACCTGTACTGTATGCCATATATCTGCACTGTATACCATATACCTGTACTGTATGCCATATACCTGTACTGTATGCCATATACCTGTACTGTATACCATATACCTGCACTGTATGCCATATACCTGCATGGTATGCCTTATACCTGTACTGTATGTCATATATATTACCTGTACTGTATGCCATATACCTGTACTGTATGTCATATAGATTACCTGCACTGTATGTCATATACCTGTACTGTATGTCATATATATTACCTGTAATGTATGCCATATACCTGTACTGTATGTCATATATATTACCTGTACTGTATGTCATATATATTACCTGTACTGTATGCCATATACCTGTACTGTATGTCATATATATTACCTGTACTGTATGCCATATACCTGTACTGTATGCCACATACCTGTACTGTATACCATATACCAGCACTGCATGCCATATACCTGTACTGTATGCCATATATATTACCTGTAATGTATGCCACATACCTGTACTGCATGCCACATACCCAGGGCCAGTGCTAGGGTGCTCGGCGCCCTCCTGCAAACTATCAATTTTGCGCCTTTCTACAAATACAAATGTGACCAATCTCATCCTCAGAGCTGTAACTAGACATTTTGGTGCCCCCCCCCCCTCAAGATCCATAAATATAGGGTCTAAACTGCCCCACAGGAAATATTACCTTGCCCCACACAGGAAATTATGACGCACAGTAGTCAACATTATTCAAAATTACGCCAAACAGTAGTACCACTTATAGACATTACGCCAGGTAGTGCCCCTTATATACATTACGCCAGATACAGCCCCCTTTTACATATTGCACCAGGTAGAGCCAGTCACACATTATTCCAGGTAGAGCACCCTTTTACACATGCCACTTCCCCCAGCAGGGGGAAGCGCCAAAAATATAGGGGCAACAGAATAGTACCAATTCACATTACACTGCACAGTAGTGTTCGCTAGTCACATTACACTGCATAGTAGTGTTCGCTAGTCACATTACACCGCACAGTAGTGTTCGCTAGTCACATTACACCGCACAGTAGTGTCCATTAGTCACATTACACTGCACAGTAGTGTCTGTCAGTCACATTACACCGCATAGTAGTGTTAGCTAGTCACATTACACCGCATACTATGTCCTTTAGTCACTTTACACTGCACAGTAGTGTTCGCTAGTCACATTACACCGCATAGTAGTGTTCGCTAGTCACATTACACCGCATAGTAGTGTTCGCTAGTCACATTACATTGCACAGTATTGTACGTTAGTCACATTACACCGCATAGTAGTGTCCGTCAGTCACATTACACCGCACAGTAGTGTCCGTTAGTCACATTACACCGCATAGTAGTGTGCGTCAGTCACATTACACTGCACAGTAGTGTTCGCTAGTCAAATTACACCGCATAGTAGTGTTCGCTAGTCACATTACACTGCACAGTAGTGTTCGTTAGTCACATTACACCGCACAGTAGTGTTTGCTAGTCACATTACACTGCACAGTAGTGTTCGCTAGTCACATTACACCGCACAGTAGTGTCAGTTAGTGTCCATTTGTCACATTACACCGCACAGTAGTGTCTGTCAGTCACATTACACCGCATAGTAGTGTTAGCTAGTCACATTACACCGCATACTATGTCCTTTAGTCACTTTACACTGCACAGTAGTGTTCGCTAGTCACATTACACCGCATAGTAGTGTTCGCTAGTCACATTACACCGCATAGTAGTGTTTGCTAGTCACATTACACTGCACAGTAGTGTACTTTAGTCACATTACACCGCATAGTAGTGTCCGTCAGTCACATTACACCGCACAGTAGTGTCAGTTAGTCACATTACACCGCATAGTAGTGTGCGTCAGTTACATTACACTACACAGTAGTGTTCGCTAGTCACATTACACCGCATAGTAGTGTTCGCTAGTCACATTACACTGCACAGTAGTGTCCGTTAGTCACATTACACTGCACAGTAGTGTTTGCTAGTCACATTACACCGCATAGTAGTGTGCGTCAGTCACATTACACTGCACAGTAATGTCCGTTAGTCACATTACACTGCGCAGTAGTGTCCGTTAGTCAAATTACACCGCACAGTAGTGTCCCTTATTCACATTATACCACACAGTAGTGTCCGTTAGTCACATTACACCGCATAGTAGTGTCCGTTAGTCACATTACACCGCACAGTAGTGCCCGTTAGTCACATTAAACTGCACAGTAGTGTCCGTTAGTCACATTACACCGCACAGTAGTGTCCGTTATACACATTACACCACACAGTAGTGTACGTTAGTCACATTACACCACATAGTAGTGTCCGTTAGTCACATTACACCGCACAGTAGTGTCCGTTATACACATTACACCACACAGTACTGTCCGTTAGTCACATTACACTGCACAGGAGGGGTCTGGGACTGAGGGTCGACAGCACAAAGGTCGACACACCTTAGGTCGACGCCAATTGGTCGACACACCTTAGGTCGACATGGACAAAAGGTCGACAGGAACAAGGTCGACATGGAAAAAGGTCGACATGAGTTTTTTATGTTTTTTTTGGTGTTGTTTTCTTCGTAGAGTGACCGGGAACCCCAATTAGTGCACCGCGTCCCCTCGCATGGCTCACTTCGCTCGCCACGCTTCGGGCATGGTGCCTTCGCTCCGCTACCGCTTCGCTCAGCACACTTTACCGTTCCAATCGTAGTCCACGTGGATCGTTAAGTATGAAAAGGTTCAAAAAAAGAAAAAAATCGTGAAAAACTCATGTCGACCTTTTTCCATGTCGACCTTGTTCCTGTCGACCTTTTGTCCACGTCGACCTTTTGTCCATGTCGACCTAAGGTGTGTCGACCAATTGGCGTCGACCTAAGGTGTGTCAACCTTTGTGCTGTCGACCTGGAGTCCGGATACCACACAGGAGTGTACGTTAGTCACATTACACCGCATAGTAGTGTGCGTCAGTCACATTACACTGCACAGTAGTGTTCGCTAGTCACATTACACCGCATAGTAGTGTGCGTCAGTCACATTACACCACACAGAGTAGTGTTCGTTGGTCACATTACACTGCACAGTAGTGTCCGTTAGTCACATTACACTGCACAGTAGTGTCCGTTAGTCACATTACACCACACAGTAGTGTCCGTTAGTCACATTTCAATGCATAGTAGTGTCCGTTAGTCACATTACACTGCACAGTAGTGTCCGTTAGTCACATTACACCACACAGTAGTGTCCGTTAGTCACATTACACCGCATAGTAGTGTTTGCTAGTCACATTACACCGCATGGTAGTGTCCGTTAGTCACATTACACTGCACAGTAGTGTTCGCTAGTCACAATACACCGCATAGTAGTGTGCGTCAGACTAATTACACTGCACAGTAGTGTTCGCTAGTCACATTACACCGCATAGTAGTGTGCATCAGTCACATTACACTGCACAGTAGTGTTCGCTAGTCACATTACACTGCACAGTTGTGTTCGCTAGTCACATTACACCGCATAGTAGTGTGCGTCAGTCACATTACACCGCATAGTAGTGTCCGTTAGTCACATTACACCGCACAGTAGTGTCTGTTAGTCACATTACACCGCATAGTAGTGTGCGTCAGTCACATTACACCACATAGTAGTGTCCGTTAGTCACATTACACCGCACAGTAGTGTTCGCTAGTCACATTACACCACATAGTAGTGTCCTTTAGTCACATTACACCGCACAGTAGTGTTCGCTAGTCACATTACACTGCACAGTAGTGTTCGCTAGTCACATTACACCGCATAGTAGTGTCAGTTAGTGTCCATTTGTCACATTACACCGCACAGTAGTGTCCGTTAGTCACATTACACTGCACAGTAGTGTTCGCTAGTCACATTACACCGCATAGTAGTGTCAGTTAGTGTCCATTTGTCACATTACACCGCACAGTAGTGTCCGTTAGGCACATTACACCGCACAGTAGTATCCGTTAGTCACATTACACCGCACAGTAGTGCCCGTTAGTCACATTACACCGCATAGTAGTGTCCATAGCTCACATTACACCACACAGTAGTGTCCGTTAGTCACATTACACCGTACAGTAGTGTCCATTGCTCACATTACACCACACAGTAGTGTCCGTTAGTCACATTACACCGTACAGTAGTGTCCATTACTCACATTACACCACACAGTAGTGTTCGTTAGTCACATTACACCGCATAGTAGTGTCTGTTAGTCACATTACACCGCACAGTAGTGCCCGTTAGTCACATTACACCGCATAGTAGTGTCCGTTAGTCACATTACACCGCACAGTAGTGTCCGAGAAAAAAAAAAAAGGCTGCTGACAGCGCAGCCAGGGGTCAAACTTACATCAGATGCGTCGGCAATGTAATTGCGGATGTATCGGGAGGCGGCGCTACACATGCTGGGTAGCCTTGCTTTGCGCTGGGCTGCCCTGAGCATGTGCAGAGATGAACGCAGATCCGGCTGCGTATGCAGCGATCTGCGTTCATCTCTGAATTACCCCCTATGCAGGTACAGCCTTCATTCCCTCCACAGTGCGGCCCCGCTACCTGCAGGAGATCCCGGCTCTGGCGCTGCTCCTCCTCTCCCTTCCCCGCCGGTTTCTCGTGGGCTCTGTTACTCCAGTGGCTCTTTCGGATGTTGTCAGTGACGAGGGGGAGAGAGCGGGTACTAATTACTTGGGCCTGGGACTGATGGAGGGGCCCGGAGAGGGCCCTGGTGCACCGCACTCCCACCTTACTGGGTAGCAGCATCAGCTCTCATCTTGGCAGCACAGCACATGCTGCAGTGTGCTGTGCTGCAGTGCGGCAGAGAGGCTGCTGTTATTGCTGAGCCACTGTGTGTTCCTGTATGGGTGGGTGGGGGGGGAGTGTGATCACAGTGATCACACTCCCCCCTCGAATTGACCCTGGCTGAGGGGCTGAGGGCTGGGGGCTCAGGGATCAGGCACTGCACCCACCCTGCACTGTGCTGCAAAGACTTAAAAAAAAAAAAGAGAAATTCCATAAAGGGGC
Source organism: Pseudophryne corroboree (assembly GCF_028390025.1). Classification (NCBI taxonomy): domain Eukaryota; kingdom Metazoa; phylum Chordata; class Amphibia; order Anura; family Myobatrachidae; genus Pseudophryne; species Pseudophryne corroboree. Next base: position 933,712,509 of record NC_086447.1, read on the forward strand.
GTGGTCATGGCTCCCGCGATTAGGCCAAGCCCCCAACTCGCTAAGCAGCTCGGCATGTCAGCGGCGCTGTGTGTGGGCTGAGGCCGCACACTGCATGCACTCTCTGGGGACGAGGAGGGGGAGGGAGCCGCGCTGCAAGCTGCCAGCGCCGCTACCTGTCATGCAGTGTGACAGGCACAGCGGCAGCTGGCAGCAGCAGGGATGCAGAGCAGGGAGAGGCTGAGCGCCTCTTCAGTTTGGTGCCTCCCTGCACTGCATCCCTATGCTGAGCGGCTAGCGCCGGCTTTGCACATACCTGCACTGTATGTCACAGTCCTGTACTGTATACCATATACCTGTACTATATGCCATATATATTACCTGTAATGTATGCCACATACCTGTACTGTATGTCATATACCTGTACTGTATGTCATATATATTACCTGTACTGTATGTCATATACCTGTACTGTATGTCATATACCTGTACTGTATGTCATATAGATTACCTGCACTGTATGTCATATACCTGTACTGTATGTCATATATATTACCTGTACTCTATGCCACATACCTGTACTGTATGTCATATACCTGTACTGTATGTCATATACCTGTACTGTATGCCATATACCTGTACTGTATGCCACAAACCTGTACTGTATGCCATATACCTGTACTGTAAGTCATATATATTACCTGCACTGTATGCCATATACCTGTACTGTATGTCATATATATTACCTGCACTGTATGTCATATACCTGTACTGTATGTCATATATATTACCTGTACTGTATGTCATATACCTGTACTGTATGTCATATACCTGTACTGTATGTCATATAGATTACCTGCACTGTATGTCATATACCTGCACTGTATGTCATATATATTACCTGTACTCTATGCCACATACCTGTACTGTATGTCATATACCTGTACTGTATGTCATATACCTGTACTGTATGTCATATAGATTACCTGCACTGTATGTCATATACCTGCACTGTATGTCATATATATTACCTGTACTCTATGCCACATACCTGTAATGTATGCCATATACCTGTACTGTATGTCATATATATTACCTGTACTGTATGTCATATACCTGTACTGTATGTCATATAGATTACCTGCACTGTATGTCATATACCTGCACTGTATGTCATATATATTACCTGTACTCTATGCCACATACCTGTACTGTATGTCATATACCTGTACTGTATGTCATATACCTGTACTGTATGTCATATAGATTACCTGCACTGTATGTCATATACCTGCACTGTATGTCATATATATTACCTGTACTCTATGCCACATACCTGTAATGTATGCCATATACCTGTACTATATGCCATATATATTACCTGTAATGTATGCCACATACCTGTACTGTATGTCATATACCTGTACTGTATGTCATATATATTACCTGCACTGTATGTCATATACCTGCACTGTATGTCATATATATTACCTGTACTCTATGCCACATACCTGTACTGTATGTCATATACCTGTACTGTATGTCATATATATTACCTGCACTGTATGTCATATACCTGCACTGTATGTCATATATATATTACCTGTACTCTATGCCACATACCTGTACTGTATGCCACATACCTGTACTGTATACCATATACCTGTACTGTATACCATATACCTGCACTGTGTGCCATATATATTACCTGTACTGTATGCCACATACCTGTACTGTATGTCATATACCTGTACTGTATGTCATATATATTACCTGTACTCTATGCCACATACCTGTACTGTATGTCATATATATTACCTGTACTCTATGCCACATACCTGTACTGTAGACCATATACCTGTACTGTATGTCATATATATTACCTGTACTCTATGCCACATACCTGTACTGTATGTCATATATATTACCTGTACTCTATGCCACATACCTGTACTGTATACCATATACCTGTACTGTATGTCATATATATTACCTGTACTGTATGTCATATACCTGTACTGTATGTCATATATATTACCTGCACTGTATGTCATATACCTGCACTGTATGTCATATATATTACCTCTACTCTATGCCACATACCTGTACTGTATGTCATATATATTACCTGTACTCTATGCCACATACCTGTACTGTATACCATATACCTGTACTGTATACCATATACCTGCACTGTGTGCCATATATATTACCTGTACTGTATGCCACATACCTGTACTGTATACCATATACCTGTACTGTATGTCACATACCTGTACTGTATACCATATACCTGTACTGTATGTCATATATATTACCTGTACTGTATGCCACATACCTGTACTGTATACCATATATATTACCTGTACTGTATGCCACATACCTGTACTGTATACCATATATATTACCTGTACTGTATGCCACATACCTGTACTGTATACCATATATATTACCTGTACTGTATGCCACATACCTGTACTGTATGCCATATACCTGTACTGTATGCCACATACCTGTACTGTATGCTACAGTCCTGTACTGTATTACATATACCTGTACTGTATGCCATATATATTACCTGTACTGTATGCCACATACCTGTACTGTATGCCATATACCTGTACTGTATGCCACAGTCCTGTACTGTATTACATATACCTGTACTGTATGTCATATATATTACCTGTACTGTATGCCACATACCTGTACCGTATGCCACATACCTGCACTGTATACCATATACCTGCACTGTATGTCACATACCTGTACTGTATGTCACATAACTGCACTGTATACCATATACCTGCACTGTATACCATATAACTATACTGTATGACATATACCTGTACCGTATGCCACATACCTGCACTGTATGCCATATACCTGTACTGTATGTCACATACCTGTACTGTATGTCACATACCTATACTGTATGCCATATACCTGTACTGTATGTCACATACCTGCACTGTATACCATATAACTATACTGTATGCCATATACCTGTACCGTATGCCACATACCTGCACTGTATGCCATATACCTGTACTGTATGTCACATACCTGTACTGTATGTCACATACCTGTACTGTATGCCATATACCTGTACTGTATGCCATATACCTGCACTGTATGTCACATACCTGTACTGTATGTCACATACCTGTACTGTATGCCATATACCTGCACTGTATGCCATATACCTGTACTGTATGCCATATACCTGTACTGTATGCCATATACCTGTACTGTATGTCACATACCTGTACTGTATGCCATATACCTGTACTGTATGCCATATACCTGTACTGTATGCCATATACCTGCACTGTATGTCACATACCTGTACTGTATGCCATATACCTGTACTGTATGCCATATACCTGTACTGTATGCCACATACCTGTACTGTATGCCATATACCTGTACTGTATGTCACATACCTGTGCTGTATGCCATATACCTGTACTGCATGTCACATACCTGCACTGTATACCATACACCTGCACTGTATGCTATATACCTGTACTGTATGCTATATACCTGTACTGTATGTCACATACCTGCACTGTATGCCATATACCTGTACTGTATGCTATATACCTGTACTGTATGTCACATACCTGTACTGTATGCCATATACCTGTACTGTATGTCATATATATTACCTGTACTGTATGCCACAGTCCTGTACTGTATTACATATACCTGTACTGTATGTCATATATATTACCTGTACTGTATGCCACATACCTGTACCGTATGCCACATACCTGCACTGTATACCATATACCTGCACTGTATGTCACATACCTGTACTGTATGTCACATAACTGCACTGTATACCATATACCTGCACTGTATACCATATAACTATACTGTATGACATATACCTGTACCGTATGCCACATACCTGCACTGTATGCCATATACCTGTACTGTATGTCACATACCTGTACTGTATGTCACATACCTGTACTGTATGCCATATACCTGTACTGTATGTCACATACCTGCACTGTATACCATATAACTATACTGTATGCCATATACCTGTACCGTATGCCACATACCTGCACTGTATGCCATATACCTGTACTGTATGTCACATACCTGTACTGTATGTCACATACCTGTACTGTATGCCATATACCTGTACTGTATGCCATATACCTGCACTGTATGTCACATACCTGTACTGTATGCCATATACCTGTACTGTATGCCATATACCTGTACTGTATGCCACATACCTGTACTGTATGCCATATACCTGTACTGTATGTCACATACCTGCACTGTATGTCACATACCTGTACTGTATGCCATATACCTGTACTGTATGTCACATACCTGTACTGTATGCCATAAACCTGTACTGTATACCATATACCTGCACTGTATGTCACATACCTGTACTGTATGCCACATACCTGTACTGTATGCCATATACCTGTACTGTATGTCACATACCTGCACTGCATACCATATACCTGCACTGTATGTCATATACCTGTACTGTATGCCATATACCTGTACTGTATGCCATATACCTGCACTGTATGCCATATACCTGTACTGTATGTCACATACCTGCACTGTATGCCATATACCTGTACTGTATGTCACATACCTGCACTGTATACCATATACCTGCACTGTATACCATATAACTATACTGTATGCCATATACCTGTACCGTATGCCACATACCTGCACTGTATGCCATATACCTGTACTGTATGCCACATACCTGTACTATATGCTATATATCTGTATTGTATGTCACATACCTGTACTGTATGTCACATACCTGTACTGTATGCTATATACCAGTTCTGTATACCATATAACTATACTGTATGCCATATAACTGTACTGTATGCTATATACCAGTTCTGAATACCATATAACTATACTGTATGCTGTATAGATTGCCTGTAGTGTATGCCATATCAGAGCTGTAACTAGACCTTTTGGTGCCCTGTGACAGAAAGAGAATTATTCAGTTACAATACCCTTTATTAAATAACACATTTCAATATACTGCCATATTCAGGATTCAAACCTATCACCTATCTCATCTAGAGATGCAGACCCTGGCCTTGCCACTCCCAGAAAACGCACCGTTTCCGGCCTTGCCACAACCCCACCCCTCCGTTTCCGGAAACGCCAGACACCTTTCCACAGAAACCGCCTCTGCGCAGAAAGGGGACTGCGTGCGGTCACTCAGGACCCGTTCTGCACATGTGCAGAATGGTTCCTGCACCTGCGCAGATTCCCGATAATCGGAAGACTGTGTGGGCTTTAGAAACAGCGTCTACTGCTGGACCAGGCCTCTGTTATTAGTTTCCAAACAATGTAACTGAAATACTATTTACTTAAAAGTGCAGTATGTTGTATCCCAGTCTGAGCTGAATAAACCAGCATTACTCCTACGCTACAGCGATGTACTGCCGCCAGTGTACACAGCTCCATTGTATTCTATGGACGGATTTTATGTTATTCTGCAGCCAATGGGGGTCATTCCGAGTTGTTCGCTCGCAAGCTGCTTTTAGCAGCTTTGCACACGCTAAGCCGCCGCCTACTGGGAGTGAATCTTAGCTTATCAAAATTGCGAACGAAAGATTAGCAGAATTGCGAATAGACACTTCTTAGCAGTTTCTGAGTAGCTCCAGACTTACTCGGCATCTGCGATCAGTTCTGTGCTTGTCGTTCCTGGTTTGACGTCACAAACACACCCAGCGTTCGCCCAGACACTCCTCCGTTTCTCCAGCCACTCCCGCGTTTTTCCCAGAAACGGCAGCGTTTTTTCACACACACCCATAAAACGGCCAGTTTCCGCCCAGAAACACCCACTTCCTGTCAATCACATTACGATCACCAGAACGAAGAAAAAACCTTGTAATGCCGTGAGTAAAATACCTAACTGCATAGCAAATTTACTTGGCGCAGTCGCACTGCGGACATTGCGCATGCGCATTAGCGACTAATCGCTCCGTGGCGACAAAAAAATACAGAGCGAACAACTCGGAATGACCCCCAATATGCCATCTGACAGGTCTTAGGGGTCATGTACTAAGCATTGATAAAAGTGGAGAAGTGAGCCAGTGGAGAAGTGGCCCATGGCAACCAATCAGCTGCTCTGTATACGTTTATGGTATGCAAATTCTAAATATTACGTCAATGCTGATTGGTTGCCATGGGCCACTTCTCCACTGGCTCACTTCTCCACTTTTATCACCGCTTAGTACATGTCCCCCTAAGTGTCCAGTTACTAACATCGCACATGGCGCAGTCTACACTCAGCCGCAGCAGCAAGTGTCTCGTGCATTCAGTGGGCCAAACGCTGGGGTGTTATCAGAGCTGATGATACACACATTGTTGGAACTGTGTAACCAGGCTATAACAAGTCATACATCTATGATCTATAGATTAATATTTACATGGAAGTCACACTAAAGAGTGAAGGTTATATATCAGCATCTTCTGATAACACCATTAACGAGTACAACAGATAAAACGTACCGCCTGCAGAGTTTCCAGAAGCGGCTTTGCCTCCGGCCTGCCTCCCCCTCATTGGTAAGGTGACAGTAGTGGCAGCAGGTGTGTACAGGGCAGTGGCGGTATTCAGTAATAAACCATATAAAAGGCCATTTATTGACAAGCTGCCATGTGCTGTTTGCATTAGAGAATCCGGGAAAGTGATATCCACAGCCTGGGGCTCCCTGAAGCCTCAGCGCAGTCACACAGCAGAGAGGGCCTCAGTTTACCGAACGCATTGCTAACACCTCTAAATAATTAACGGAGGATTTCCGTCTACTATTACTGAGGACGTTTCTAAATATCTTTAGAGGATTATAAGCAATTTATGGATTTCACACGACAAGTACATCTACCACAATTCCCACAAAGCTTCTATGGGACAATATATCCGTCGCTCTCATGTCACTGAATGAGCAGAACAATAATAGTATTATGGCCACGAGCAGCGTTCTCCCCTCGCAGTGACGACAGGCACGACTGCACGCAGACAGGGTGGATACAGAACAGGGATCAGAGAGTCCCTCGGTTGTCATGTGACTTGTAACATTGTTATACGGTACTGTACAGGATCTTACCACCAGCGTGACATGTAATATTGCTATACGGTACTGTACAGGAAGTTACCACCGGCGTGACATGTAATATTGTTATACGGTACTGTACAGTACAGGATCTTACCACCGACGTGACATGTAACATTGTTATACGGTACTGTACAGGATCTTACCACCGACGTGACATGTAACATTGTTATACTGTACTGTACAGTACACGATCTTACCACCGACGTGACATGTAACATTGTTATACGGTACTGTACAGTACAGGATCTTACCACCGGCGTGACATGTAATATTGTTATACAGTACTGTACAGTACAGGATCTTACCACCGACGTGACATGTAACATTGTTATACGGTACTGTACAAGATCTTACCACCGACGTGACATGTAACATTGTTATACGGTACTGTACAGTACACGATCTTACCACCGACGTGACATGTAACATTGTTATACGGTACTGTACAGTACAGGATCTTACCACCGGCGTGACATGTAATATTGTTATACAGTACTGTACAGTACAGGATCTTACCACCGACGTGACATGTAACATTGTTATACGGTACTGTACAGGATCTTACCACCGACGTGACATGTAACATTGTTATACGGTACTGTACAGTACAGGATCTTACCACCGACGTGACATGTAACATTGTTATACGGTGCTGTACAGTACAGAATCTTACAACCAACGTGACATGTAACATTGTTATACAGTGCTGTACAGTACAGGATCTTACCACCGACGTGACATGTAACAGTTATACGGTGCTGTACAGTACAGGATCTTACCACTGATGTGACATGTAACATTTTTATAAACTATAGAACAGTACAGGATCTTACCACCGACGTGACATGTAACATTGTTATACAGTACTGTACAGTACAGGATCTTACCACCGACGTGACATGTAATATTGTTATACGGTACTGTACAGTACAGGATCTTACCACCGACGTGATATGTAACATTGTTATACGGTACTGTACAGTACAGTACAGGATCTTACCACCGACGTGACATGTAACATTGTTATACGGTACTGTACAGTACAGGATCTTACCACCGACGTGACATGTAACATTGTTATACGGTACTGTACAGTACAGGATCTTACCACAGGCGTGACATGTAATATTGTTATACAGTACTGTACAGTACAGGATCTTACCACCGACGTGACATGTAACATTGTTATACGGTACTGTACAGTACAGGATCTTACCATCGACGTGACATGTAACATTGTTATACGGTACTGTACAGAATCTTACCACCAATGTGATATGTAACATTGTTATACGGTACTGTACAGTACAGGATCTTACCACCGACGTGACATGTAACATTGTTATACGGTACTGTACAGTACAGGATCTTACCACCGACGTGACATGTAACATTGTTATACGGTACTGTACAGTACAGGATCTTACCACCGACGTGACATGTAACATTGTTATACGGTACTGTACAGTACAGGATCTTACCACCGACGTGACATGTAACATTGTTATACAGTACTGTACAGTACAGGATCTTACCACCGACGTGACATGTAACATTGTTATACGGTGCTGTACAGTACAGGATCTTACCATCGACGTGACATGTAACATTGTTATACGGTACTGTACAGAATCTTACCACCAATGTGACATGTAACATTGTTATACGGTACTGTACAGTACAGGATCTTACCACCGACGTGACATGTAACATTGTTATACGGTACTGTACAGTACAGGTTCTTACCACCGACGTGACATGTAACATTGTTATACGGTACTGTACAGTACAGGATCTTACCACCGACGTGACATGTAACATTGTTATACGGTACTGTACAGTACAGGATCTTACCACCGACGTGACATGTAACATTGTTATACGGTGCTGTACAGTACAGGATCTTACCATCGACGTGACATGTAACATTGTTATACGGTACTGTACAGAATCTTACCACCGACGTGACATGTAACATTGTTATACAGTGCTGTACAGTACAGGATCTTACCATCGACGTGACATGTAACATTGTTATACGGTGCTGTACAGTACAGGATCTTACCACCGACGTGACATGTAACATTGTTATACGGTACTGTACAGCATCTTACCACCAATGTGACATGTAATATTGTTATACGGTACTGTACAGAACAGGATCTTACCACAACGTGATATGTAACATTGTTATACGGTGCTGTACAATACAGAATCTTACCAATTTAGTGATGTGCACCGGAAATTTTTTGGGTTTTGTGTTTTGGTTTTGGATTCGGTTCCGCTGCCGTGTTTTGGATTCGGACGCGTTTTGGCAAAACCTCCCTGAAAATTTTTTGTCGGATTCGGGTGTGTTTTGGATTCGGGTGTTTTTTTTACACAAAACCCTCAAAAACAGCTTAAATCATAGAATTTGGGGGTAATTTTGATCCCATGGTATTATTAACCCTTAATAACCATAATTTCCACTCATTTCCAGTCTATTCTGAACACCTCACACCTCACAATATTATTTTTAGTCCTAAAATTTGCACCAAAGTCGCTGGATGACTAAGCTAAGCGACCCAAGTGGGCGGCACAAACACCTGGCCCATCTAGGAGTGGCACTGCAGTGTCAGACAGGATGGCACTTCAAAAAATAGTCCCCAAACAGCACATGATGCAAAGATAAATTAAAGAAAAAAGAGGTGCAAGATGGAATTGTCCTTGGGCCCTCCCACCCACCCTTATGTTGTATAAACAGGACATGCACACTTTAACAAACCCATCATTTCAGCGACAGGGTCTGCCACACGACTGTGACTAAAATGACTGGTTGGTTTGGGCCCCCACCAAAAAAGAAGCAATCAATCTCTCCTTGCTCAAACTGGCTCTACAGAGGCAAGATGTCCACCTCCTCCTCATCCTCCAATTCCTCACCCCTTTCACTGTGTACATCCCCCTCCTCACAGATTATTAATTCGTCCCCACTGGAATCCACCATCTCAGGCCCCTGTGTACTTTCTGGAGGCAATTGCTGCTGGTGAATGTCTCCACGGAGGAATTGATTATAATTCATTTTGATGAACATCATCTTCTCCACATTTTCTGGAAGTAACCTAATACGCTGATTGCTGACAAGGTGAGCGGCTGCACTAAACACTCTTTTGGAGTACACACTGGAGGGGGGGCAACTTAGGTAGAATAAAGCCAGTTTGTGCAAGGGCCTCCAAATTGCCTCTTTTTCCTGCCAGTATACGTACGGACTGTCTGACGTGCCTACTTGGATGCGGTCACTCATATAATCCTCCACCATTCTTTCAATGGTGACAGAATCACATGCAGTGACAGTAGACGACATGTCAGTAATCGTTGGCAGGTCCTTCAGTCCGGACCAGATGTCAGCACTCGCTGCAGACTGCCCTGCATCACCGCCAGCGGGTGGGCTCGGAATTCTTAGCCTTTTCCTCGCAGCCCCAGTTGCGGGAGAATGTGAAGTAGGAGATGGTGACGGGTCACGTTCCGCTTGACTTGACAATTTTCTCACCAGCAGGTCTTTGAACCTCTGCAGACTTGTGTCTGCCGGAAAGAGCGATACAATGTAGGTTTTAAATCTAGGATCGAGCACGGTGGCCAAAATGTAGTGCTCTGATTTCAACAGATTGACCACCTGTGAATCCTGGTTAAGCGAATTAAGGGCTCCATCCACAAGTCCCACATGCCTAGCGGAATCGCTCTGTGTTAGCTCCTCCTTCAATCTCTCCAGCTTCTTCTGCAAAAGCCTGATGAGGGGAATGACCTGACTCAGGCTGGCAGTGTCTGAACTGACTTCACGTGTGGCAAGTTCAAAGGGTTGCAGAACCTTGCACAACGTTGAAATCATTCTCCACTGCGCTTCAGTCAGGTGCATTCCCCCTCCTTTGCCTATATCGTAGGTAGCTGTATAGGCTTGAATGGCCTTTTGCTGCTCCTCCATCCTCTGAAGCATATAGAGGGTTGAATTCCACCTCGTTACCAACTCTTGCTTCAGATGATGGCGGGGCAGGTTCAGGAGTGTTTGCTGGTGCTCCAGTCTCCGGCACGCGGTCGCTGAATGCCGAAAGTAACCCGCAATTCTTCGGGACACCGACAGCATCTCTTGCATGCCCCTGTTGTTATTTAAATAATTCTGCACCACCAAATTCAATGTATGTGCAAAACATGGGACGTGCTGGAATTTGCCCACATGTAATGCACGCACAATATTGGTGGCGTTGTCCGATGTCACAAATCCCCAGGAGAGTCCAATTGGGGTAAGCCATTCTGCGATGATGTTCCTCAGTTTCCGTAAGAGGTTGTCAGCTGTGTGCCTCTTCTGGAAAGCGGCGATACAAAGCGTAGCCTGCCTAGGAATGAGTTGGCGTTTGCGATATGCTGCTACTGGTGCCGCCGCTGCTGTTCTTGCAGCGGGAGGCAATACATCTACCCAGTGGGCTGTCACAGTCATATAGTCCTTAGTCTGCCCTGCTCCACTTGTCCACATGTCCGTGGTTAAGTGGACATTGGGTACAACTGCATTTTTAGGACACTGGTGACTCTTTGTCTGAGGTCTGTGTACATTCTCGGTATCACCTGCCTAGAGAAATGGAACCTAGATGGTATTTGGTACCGGGGACACAGTACCTCAAGCAATTCTCTAGTTTCCTGTGAATTAACGGTGGATACTGGAAACACGTTTGACACCACCCAGGCTGCCAAGGCCTGAGTTATCCGCTTTGCAGCAGGATGACTGCTGTGATATTTCATCTTCCTCAAAAAAGGACTGTTGGACAGTCAATTGCTTACTGGAAGTAGTACAAGTGGTCTTCCGACTTCCCCTCTGGGTTGACGATCGACTCCCAGCAGCAACAACAGCAGCGCCAGCAGCAGTAGGCGTTACACTCAAGGATGCATCGGAGGAATCCCAGGCAGGAGGGGACTCGTCAGACTTGCCAGTTACATGGCCTGCAGGACTATTGGCTTTCCTGTGTAAGGAGGAAATTGACACTGAGGGAGTTGGTGGTGTGGTTTGCAGGAGCTTGGTTACAAGAGGAAGGGATTTAGTTGTCAGTGGACTGCTTCCGCTGTCACCTAAAGTTTTTGAACTTGTCAATGACTTCTGATGAATGCGGTCCAGGTGACGTATAAGGGAGGATGTTCCGAGGTGGTTAACGTCCTTACCCCTACTAATTACAGCGTGACAAAGGCAACACACGGCTTGACAAATGTTGTCCGCATTTCTGTTAAAATAATTCCACACCGACGAGGTGATTTTTTTTTTGTAATTAGACCAGGCATGTCAATGGCCATATTCGTTCCCACAGACAACAGGTGTCTCCCAGGGTGCCTGACTTAAACAAACCACCTCACCATCAGAATCCTCCTTGTCAATTTCATCCTCAGCGCCAGCAACACCCATATCCTCATCCTGGTGTACTTCAACAGTGACATCTTCAATTTGACTATCAGGAACTGGACTGCGGGTGCTCCTTCCAGCACTTGTAGGGGGCGTACAAATGGTGGAAGGCGCCACCTCTTCCCGTCCAGTGTTGGGAAGGTCAGGCATCGCAACCGACACAATTGGACTCTCCTTGGGGATTTGTGATGTAGAAGAATGCACAGTTCTTTGCTGTGCTTTTGCCAGCTTACGTCTTTTAATTTTTCTAGCGGGAGGATGAGTGCTTCTTCCATCCTCATGTGAAGCTGAACCACTAGCCATGAACATAGGCCAGGGCCTCAGCCGTTCCTTGCCACTCCGTGTCGTAAATGGCACATTGGCAAGTTTACGCTTCTCCTCAGACGCTTTTAATTTCGATTTTTGGGTCATTTTACTGAACTTTTGTTTTTTGGATTTTACATGCTCTCTACTATGACATTGGGCATCGGCCTTGGCAGACGACGTTGATGGCATTTCATCGTCTCGGCCATGACTAGTGGCAGCAGCTTCAGCACAAGGTGGAAGTGGATCTTGATCTTTCCCTATTTTACCCTCCACATTTTTGTTCTCCATTTTTTAATGTGTGGAATTATATGCCAGTAATATATATCAATAGCAATGGACTACTGTACCGTACTGCTATATATTATATACTGGTGGTCAGCAAAATGATGCACTGTACTCCTACTATATATATTGCGCACAACTTAAATACACCACAGGTATGGATGGATAGTATACTTGACGACACAGAGGTAGGTAGAGCAGTGGCCTACTGTACCGTACTGCTATATATTATATACTGGTGGTCAGCAAAATTATGCACTGTCCTACTACTATATATATACTGTGCACAAAAACTTAAATGCACCACAGGTATGGATGGATAGTATACTTGACGACACAGAGGTAGGTAGAGCAGTGGCCTACTGTACCGTACTGCTATATATTATATACTGGTGGTCAGCAAAATTATGCACTGTCCTACTACTATATATATACTGCGCACAAAAACTTAAATGCACCACAGGTATGGATGGATAGTATACTTGACAACACAGAGGTAGGTAGAGCAGTGGCCTACTGTACCGTACTGCTATATATTATATACTGGTGGTCAGCAAAATTATGCACTGTCCTCCTACTATATATATACTGCGCACAAAAACTTAAATGCACCACAGGTATGGATGGATAGTATACTTGACGACACAGAGGTAGGTAGAGCAGTGGCCTACTGTACCGTACTGCTATATATTATATACTGGTGGTCAGCAAAATTATGCACTGTACTCCTATATACTACAATGCAGCACAGATATGGAGCGTTTTTCAGGCAGAGAACGTATAATACTGGTGGTCACTGGTCAGCAAAACTCTGCACTGTCCTCCTCCTATATAATACTGGTGGTCCCCAGTCCCCACAATAAAGCACACTGAGCACAGATATCTGCATCACACTGAGCACAGATATGGAGCGTTTTTCAGGCAGAGAACATAGATATATGCAGCACACTGAGCACAGATATTTGCAGCACACTGAGCACAGATATTTGCAGCATACTGAGCACAGATATTTGCAGCACACTGAACAAACTGAGAGAACGCCAGCCACGTCCTCTCCCTATCATCTCCAATGCACGAGTGAAAATGGCGGCGACGCGCGGCTCCTTATATAGAATACGAATCTCGCGAGAATCCGACAGAGGGATGATGACGTTCGGGCGCGCTCGGGTTAACCGAGCAAGGCGGGAGGATCCGAGTTTGCCTCGGAACCGTGTAAAATGGGTGAAGTTCGGGGGGGTTCGGATTCTGAGGAACCGAACCCGCTCATCACTACTTACCACCAACGTGATATGTAACATTGTTATACAGTACTGTACAGTACAGTATCTTACCACCTACGTGACATGTAACATTGTTATACAGTACTGTACAGTACAGGATCTTACCACTGACGTGACATGTAACATTGTTATACGGTACTGTACAGGATCTTACCACTGACGTGACATGTAATATTGTTATACAGTACTGTACAGAACAGGATCTTACCACCAACGTGACATGTAACATTGTTATACAGTACTGTACAGTACAGGATCTTACCACAGGCGTGACATGTAATATTGTTATACAGTACTGTACAGTACAGGATCTTACCACCGACATGATATGTAACATTGTTATACGGTACTGTACAGTACAGGATCTTACCACAGACGCGACGTGACATTTTTATACGGTAATGTACAGTACAGGATCTTACCACCATGTGACGTAACATTGTTATACAGTACTGTACAGTACAGGATCTTACCACCGACGTGACATGTAATATTGTTATACGGTACTGTACAGTACAGGATCTTACCACCATGTGACGTAACATTGTTATACAGAACTGTACAGTACAGGATCTTACCACCGACGTGACATGTAACATTGTTATACGGTGCTGTACAGTACAGGATCTTACCACCGACGTGACATGTAACATTATTATACGGTACTGTACAGTACAGGATCTTACCACAGACGCGACGTGACGTTTTTATACGGTAATGTACAGTACAGTACCTTACCACCAACGTGACATGTAACATTGTTATACAGTATAGTACAGTACAGGATCTTACCACCGACGTGACATGTAATATTGTTATACGGTACTGTACAGTACAGGATCTTACCACCGACGTGATATGTAACATTGTTATACAGTACTGTACAGGATCTTACCACCAGCGTGACATGTAATATTGCTATACGGTACTGTACAGTACAGGATCTTACCACCGACGTGACATGTAACATTGTTATACGGTACTGTACAGTACAGGATCTTACCACCGACGTGATATGTAACATTGTTATACAGTACTGTACAGTACAGGATCTTACCACCGACGTGACATGTAACATTGTTATACGGTACTGTACAGTACAGGATCTTACCACCGACGTGACATGTAACATTGTTATACGGTACTGTACAGTACAGGATCTTACCACTGACGTGACATGTAACATTGTTATACGGTACTGTACAGGATCTTACCACAAATGTGACATGTAACATTGTTATACAGTACTGTACAGAACAGGATCTTACCACAACGTGATATGTAACATTGTTATACAGTACTGTACAGTACAGGATCTTACCACCGACGTGACATGTAACATTGTTATACGGTACTGTACAGTACAGAATATTACCACCGATGTGACATGTAACATTGTTATACGGTGCTGTACAAAACAGGATCTTACCACCGACATGATATGTAACATTGTTATACAGTACTGTACAGTACAGGATCTTACCACCGACGTGACATGTACCATTGTTATACGGTACTGTACAGTACAGGATCTTACCACCGACGTGATATGTAACATTGTTATACAGTACTGTACAGTACCGGATCTTACCACCGACGTGACATGTAATATTGTTATACGGTGCTGTACAGTACAGGATCTTACCACCGACGTGATATGTACATTGTTATACGGTGCTGTACAGTACAGGATCTTACCATCGACGTGACATGTAACATTGTTATACGGTGCTGTACAGTACAGGATCTTACCACCGACGTGACATGTAACAGTGTTATACAGTACAGTACAGGATCTTACCACCGACGTGATATGTACATTGTTATACGGTGCTGTACAGTACAGGATCTTACCATCGACGTGATATGTAACATTGTTATACAGTGCTGTACAGTACAGGATCTTACCTGCTATTCTTGCGTGTGACAAGATAAATTATTTTATCTTTTCTATGTGTATTTTAAGGTTAAGTTGTCTTTCAGTTAGGTGAAGCTATAAACAGTACCCAGCCATTATTAAACTATTAGTTAAAACTAATATACACCACTGGTTTAGATTTAATATACACAATCTATACCTCCCACCATGACCCTTTCCAGGAGGGAAACAATGCTCTCTACCTGGACTTCTCTCTTAATGTATGATTGCAATCACCTGTTGTGAAACCCCTTTCTTATCAATTAAATAGTCCAACACAGGTGACACCAATCATATATTAAGAGGGAAGTCCAGGTAGAGAGAATTTTGTCCCTCCTGGAATGGGACATGTTGGGAGACTGTCTGTCTGTCTGTCTATATAGGGCAGCGATTTTCAACTGCTGTGCCGAGCGGGCTCTAGGTGTGCCGCCGCCCGCCAGGGAGATCCGCTGCCGCTAGCTAGAGAAACCAGCCACTGCCGCCCGCCGCAATCATCAAACTCACACTGACATTTAATACGGTAGGAATTATCTTTCCTCACTTTCCTGAGCACCTCTGCGTGATATGAGGACAAATGAATCCCGCTGCATTGCACTGGACGGAGAGCAGTGCTCTGGCCTAAATGTGCTGCAGATACGGCAGCATCTAGTTCCCCTTCTCCTGTATATTGTGTATAACAGCATGGCGGCAGCCCTGCCCCCAGTCCCCGGGCCTGGTTCCCGCCTCCTGTATATTGTGTATAACAGCATGGCGGCAGCCCTGCCCCCAGTCCCAGGCCTGGTTCCCGCCTCCTGTATATTGTGTATAACAGCATGGCGGCAGCCCTGCCCCCAGTCCCCGGGTCTGGTTCCCGCCTCCTGTATATTGTGTATAATAGCATGGCGGCAGCCCTGCCCCCAGTCCTGGTTCCCGCCTCCTGTATATTGTGTATAACAGCATGGCGGCAGCCCTGCCCCCAGTCCCGGGCCTGGTTCCCGCCTCCTGTATATTGTGTATAACAGCATGGCGGCAGCCCTGCCCCCAGTCCCCGGGCCTGGTTCCCGCCTCCTGTATATTGTGTATAATAGCATGGCGGCAGCCCTGCCCCCAGTCCCAGGCCTGGTTCCCGCCTCCTGTATATTGTGTATAACAGCATAGCAGCAGCCCTTCCCCCAGTCCCCGGGCCTGGTTCCCGCCTCCTGTATATTGTGTATAACAGCATGGCGGCAGCCCTGCCCGCAGTCCCCGGGCCTGGTTGCCGCCTCCTGTATATTGTGTATAACAGCATAGCGGCAGCCCTTCCCCCAGTCCCCGGCCTGGTTGCCGCCTCCTGTATATTGTGTATAACAGCATGGCGGCAGACCTGCCCACAGTCCCCGGCCTGGTTCCCGCCTCCTGTATATTGTGTATAACAGCATGGCGGCAGCCCTTCCCCCCAGTCCCCGGCCCTGGTTCCCGCCTCCTGTATATTGTGTATAACAGCATGGCGGCAGCCCTGCCCCCAGTCCCCGGGCCTGGTTCCCGCCTCCTGTATATTGTGTATAACAGCATGGCGGCAGCCCTGCCCCCAGTCCCAGGCCTGGTTCCCGCCTCCTGTATATTTTGTATAACAGCATGGCGGCAGCCCTGCCCAGAGTCCCAGGCCTAGTTCCCGCCTCCTGTATATTGTGTATAACAGCATGGCGGCAGCCCTGCCCCCAGTCCCAGGCCTGGTTCCCGCCTCCTGTATATTGTGTATAACAGCATGGCGGCAGCCCTGCCCCCAGTCCCCGGGCCTGGTTCCCGCCTCCTGTATATTGTGTATAACAGCATAGCGGCAGCCCTTCCCCCAGTCCCCGGGCCTGGTTCCCGCCTCCTGTATATTGTGTATAACAGCATGGCGGCAGCCCTGCCCCCAGTCCCCGGGCCTGGTCCCCGCCTCCTGTATATTGTGTATAACAGCATGGCGGCAGCCCTGCCCCCAGTCCCAGGCCTGGTTCCCGCCTCCTGTATATTGTGTATAACAGCATGGCGGCAGCCCTTCCCCCAGTCCCCGGGCCTGGTTCCCGCCTCCTGTATATTGTGTATAACAGCATAGCGGCAGCCCTTCCCCCAGTCCCCGGGCCTGGTTCCCGCCTCCTGTATATTGTGTATAACAGCATGGCGGCAGCCCTGACCCCAGTCCCCGGGCCTGGTCCCCGCCTCCTGTATATTGTGTATAACAGCATGGCGGCAGCCCTGCCCCCAGTCCCCGGGCCTGGTTCCCGCCTCCTGTATATTGTGTATAACAGCATGGCGGCAGCCCTGCCCCAAGTCCCCAGGCTTGGTTCCCGCCTCCTGTATATTGTGTATAACAGCATGGCGGCAGCCCTGCCCCCAGTCCCCGGCCTGGTTCCCGCCTCCTGTATATTGTGTATAACAGCATGGCGGCAGCCCTTCCCCCAGTCCCCGGGCCTGGTTCCCGCCTCCTGTATATTGTGTATAACAGCATGGCGGCAGCCCTGCCCCCAGTCCCCGAGCCTGGTTCCCGCCTCCTGTATATTGTGTATAACAGCATGGCGGCAGCCCTGCCCCCAGTCCCCGGGCCTGGTTCCCGCCTCCTGTATATTGTGTATAACAGCATGGCGGCAGCCCTGCCCCCAGTCCCCAGGCCTGGTTCCCGCCTCCTGTATATTGTGTATAACAGCATGGCGGCAGCCCTGCCCCCAGTCCCCGGCCTGGTTCCCGCCTCCTGTATATTGTGTATAACAGCATGGCGGCAGCTCTTCCCCCAGTCCCCGGCCTGGTTCCCGCCTCCTGTATATTGTGTATAACAGCATGGCGGCAGCCCTGCCCCCAGTCCCAGGCCTGGTTCCCGCCTCCTGTATATTGTGTATAACAGCATAGCGGCAGCCCTTCCCCAGTCCCCGGGCCTGGTTCCCGCCTCCTGTATATTGTGTATAACAGCATGGCGGCAGCCCTGCCCCCAGTCCCCGGGCCTGGTCCCCGCCTCCTGTATATTGTGTATAACAGCATGGCGGCAGCCCTGCCCCCAGTCCCAGGCCTGGTTCCCGCCTCCTGTATATTGTGTATAACAGCATGGCGGCAGCCCTTCCACCAGTCCCCGGGCCTGGTTCCCGCCTCCTGTATATTGTGTATAACAGCATGGCGGCAGCCCTTCCCCCAGTCCCCGCGCCTGGTTCCCGCCTCCTGTATATTGTGTATAACAGCATAGCGGCAGCCCTTCCCCCAGTCCCCGGGCCTGGTTCCCGCCTCCTGTATATTGTGTATAACAGCATGGCGGCAGCCCTGCCCCCAGTCCCCGGGCCTGGTCCCCGCCTCCTGTATATTGTGTATAACAGCATGGCGGCAGCCCTGCCCCCAGTCCCAGGCCTGGTTCCCGCCTCCTGTATATTGTGTATAACAGCATGGCGGCAGCCCTTACCCCAGTCCCCGGGCCTGGTTCCCGCCTCCTGTATATTGTGTATAACAGCATAGCGGCAGCCCTTCCCCCAGTCCCCGGGCCTGGTTCCCGCCTCCTGTATATTGTGTATAACAGCATGGCGGCAGCCCTGCCCCCAGTCCCCGGGCCTGGTCCCCGCCTCCTGTATATTGTGTATAACAGCATGGCGGCAGCCCTGCCCCCAGTCCCCGGGCCTGGTTCCCGCCTCCTGTATATTGTGTATAACAGCATGGCGGCAGCCCTGCCCCCAGTCCCCAGGCTTGGTTCCCGCCTCCTGTATATTGTGTATAACAGCATGGCGGCAGCCCTGCCCCCAGTCCCCGGCCTGGTTCCCCCCTCCTGTATATTGTGTATAACAGCATGGCGGCAGCCCTTCCCCCAGTCCCCGGGCCTGGTTCCCGCCTCCTGTATATTGTGTATAACAGCATGGCGGCAGCCCTGCCCCCAGTCCCCGAGCCTGGTTCCCGCCTCCTGTATATTGTGTATAACAGCATGGCGGCAGCCCTGCCCCCAGTCCCCGGGCCTGGTTCCCGCCTCCTGTATATTGTGTATAACAGCATGGCGGCAGCCCTGCCCCCAGTCCCCAGGCCTGGTTCCCGCCTCCTGTATATTGTGTATAACAGCATGGCGGCAGCCCTGCCCCCAGTCCCCGGCCTGGTTCCCGCCTCCTGTATATTGTGTATAACAGCATGGCGGCAGCTCTTCCCCCAGTCCCAGGCCTGGTTCCCGCCTCCTGTATATTGTGTATAACAGCATGGCGGCAGCCCTGCCCCCAGTCCCCGGGCCTGGTTCCCGCCTCCTGTATATTGTGTATAACAGCATGGCGGCAGCCCTGCCCCCAGTCCCCGGCCTGGTTCCCGCCTCCTGTATATTGTGTATAACAGCATGGCGGCAGCCCTTCCCCCAGTCCCAGGCCTGGTTCCCGCCTCCTGTATATTGTGTATAACAGCATGGCGGCAGCCCTGCCCCAGTCCCCGGCCTGGTTCCCGCCTCCTGTATATTGTGTATAACAGCATGGCGGCAGCTCTTCCCCCAGTCCCAGGCCTGGTTCCCGCCTCCTGTATATTGTGTATAACAGCATGGCGGCAGCCCTGCCCCCAGTCCCCGGGCCTGGTTCCCGCCTCCTGTATATTGTGTATAACAGCATAGCGGCAGCACTTCCCCCAGTCCCCGGGCATGGTTCCCGCCTCCTGTATATTGTGTATAACAACATGGCGGCAGCCCTTCCCCCAGTCCCCGGGCCTGGTTCCCGCCTCCTGTATATTGTGTATAACAGCATGGCGGCAGCCCTTCACCCAGTCCCCGGCCTGGTTCCCGCCTCCTGTATATTGTGTATAACAGCATGGCGGCAGCCCTGCCCCCAGTCCCCGGCCTGGTTCCCGCCTCCTGTATATTGTGTATAACAGCATGGCGGCAGCCCTGCCCCCAGTCCCCGGCCTGGTTACCGCCTCCTGTATATTGTGTATAACAGCATGGCGGCAGCCCTTCCCCCAGTCCCCGGGCCTGGTTCCCGCCTCCTGTATATTGTGTATAACAGCATGGCGGCAGCCCTTTCCCCAGTCCCCGGCCTGGTTCCCGCCTCCTGTATATTGTGTATAACAGCATGGCGGCAGCCCTTCCCCCAGTCCCCGGGCCTGGTTCCCGCCTCCTGTATATTGTGTATAACAGCATGGCGGCAGCCCTTTCCCCAGTCCCCGGCCTGGTTCCCGCCTCCTGTATATTGTGTATAACAGCATGGCGGCAGCCCTTCCCCCAGTCCCCGGGCCTGGTTCCCGCCTCCTGTATATATTGTGCATAACAGCATGGCGGCAGCCCTTCCCCCAGTCCCCGGCCTTGTTCCCGCCTCCTGTATATTGTGTATAACAGCATGGCGGCAGCCCTGCCCCCAGTCCCCGGCCTGGTTCCCGCCTCCTGTATATTGTGTATAACAGCATGACGGCAGCCCTTCCCCCAGTCCCCGGGCCTGGTTCCCGCCTCCTGTATATTGTGTATAACAGCATGGCGGCAGCCCTGCCCCCAGTCCCGGGCCTGGTTCCCGCCTCCTGTATATTGTGTATAACAGCATGGCGGCAGCCCTTCCCCCAGTCCCCGGGCCTGGTTCCCGCCTCCTGTATATTGTGTATAACAGCATGGCGGCAGCCCTGCCCCCAGTCCCAGGCCTGGTTCCCGCCTCCTGTATATTGTGTATAACAGCATGGCGGCAGCCCTTCCCCCAGTCCCCAGGCCTGGTTCCCGCCTCCTGTATATTGTATATAACAGCATGGCGGCAGCCCTGCCCCCATTCCCCGGCCTGGTTCCCGCCTTCTGTGTATTGTGTATAACAGCATGGCGGCAGCCCTTCCCCCAGTCCCCGGCCTGGTTCCCGCCTCCTGTATATTGTGTATAACAGCATGGCGGCAGCCCTTCCCCCAGTCCCCAGCCCTGCCCCCAGTCCCCGGCCTGGTTCCCGCCTCCTGTGTATTGTGTATAACAGAATGGCGGCAGCCCTGCCCCCAGTCCCAGGCCTGGTTCCCGCCTCCTGTATATTGTGTATAACAGCATGGCGGCAGCCCTGCCCCCAGTCCCCGGCCTGGTTCCCGCCTCCTGTATATTGTGTATAACAGCATGGCGCCAGCCCTGCCCCCAGTCCCTGGCCTGGTTCCCGCATCCTGTATATTGTGTATAACAGCATGGCGGCAGCCCTGCCCCAGTCCCCGGCCTGGTTCCCGCCTCCTGTATATTGTGTATAACAGCATGGCGGCAGCTCTTCCCCCAGTCCCAGGCCTGGTTCCCGCCTCCTGTATATTGTGTATAACAGCATGGCGGCAGCCCTGCCCCCAGTCCCCGGGCCTGGTTCCCGCCTCCTGTATATTGTGTATAACAGCATAGCGGCAGCACTTCCCCCAGTCCCCGGGCCTGGTTCCCGCCTCCTGTATATTGTGTATAACAGCATGGCGGCAGCCCTTCCCCCAGTCCCCGGGCCTGGTTCCCGCCTCCTGTATATTGTGTATAACAGCATGGCGGCAGCCCTTCACCCAGTCCCCGGCCTGGTTCCCGCCTCCTGTATATTGTGTATAACAGCATGGCGGCAGCCCTGCCCCCAGTCCCCGGCCTGGTTCCCGCCTCCTGTATATTGTGTATAACAGCATGGCGGCAGCCCTGCCCCCAGTCCCCGGCCTGGTTCCCGCCTCCTGTATATTGTGTATAACAGCATGGCGGCAGCCCTTCCCCCAGTCCCCGGGCCTGGTTCCCGCCTCCTGTATATTGTGTATAACAGCATGGCGGCAGCCCTTTCCCCAGTCCCCGGCCTGGTTCCCGCCTCCTGTATATTGTGTATAACAGCATGGCGGCAGCCCTTCCCCCAGTCCCCGGGCCTGGTTCCCGCCTCCTGTATATTGTGTATAACAGCATGGCGGCAGCCCTTTCCCCAGTCCCCGGCCTGGTTCCCGCCTCCTGTATATTGTGTATAACAGCATGGCGGCAGCCCTTCCCCCAGTCCCCGGGCCTGGTTCCCGCCTCCTGTATATTGTGTATAACAGCATGGCGGCAGCCCTTCCCCCAGTCCCCGGCCTTGTTCCCGCCTCCTGTATATTGTGTATAACAGCATGGCGGCAGCCCTGCCCCCAGTCCAAGGCCTGGTTCCCGCCTCCTGTATATTGTGTATAACAGCATGGCGGCAGCCCTTCCCCCAGTCCCCAGGCCTGGTTCCCGCCTCCTGTATATTGTATATAACAGCATGGCGGCAGCCCTGCCCCCATTCCCCGGCCTGGTTCCCGCCTTCTGTGTATTGTGTATAACAGCATGGCGGCAGCCCTTCCCCCAGTCCCCGGCCTGGTTCCCGCCTCCTGTATATTGTGTATAACAGCATGGCGGCAGCCCTTTCCCCAGTCCCCGGCCTGGTTCCCGCCTCCTGTATATTGTGTATAACAGCATGGCGGCAGCCCTTCCCCCAGTCCCCGGGCCTGGTTCCCGCCTCCTGTATATTGTGTATAACAGCATGGCGGCAGCCCTTCCCCCAGTCCCCGGCCTTGTTCCCGCCTCCTGTA
This sequence comes from Pseudophryne corroboree, assembly GCF_028390025.1. NCBI lineage: Eukaryota > Metazoa > Chordata > Amphibia > Anura > Myobatrachidae > Pseudophryne > Pseudophryne corroboree. The sequence goes on from NC_086447.1 coordinate 933,736,242, forward strand.
TATTGTGTATAACAGCATGGCGGCAGCCCTGCCCCCAGTCCCCGGGCCTGGTTCCCGCCTCCTGTATATTGTGTATAACAGCATGGCGGCAGCCCTGCCCCCAGTCCCGGGCCTGGTTCCCGCCTCCTGTATATTGTGTATAACAGCATGGCGGCAGCCCTTCCCCCAGTCCCCGGGCCTGGTTCCCGCCTCCTGTATATTGTGTATAACAGCATGGCGGCAGCCCTGCCCCCAGTCCCAGGCCTGGTTCCCGCCTCCTGTATATTGTGTATAACAGCATGGCGGCAGCCCTTCCCCCAGTCCCCAGGCCTGGTTCCCGCCTCCTGTATATTGTATATAACAGCATGGCGGCAGCCCTGCCCCCATTCCCCGGCCTGGTTCCCGCCTTCTGTGTATTGTGTATAACAGCATGGCGGCAGCCCTTCCCCCAGTCCCCGGCCTGGTTCCCGCCTCCTGTATATTGTGTATAACAGCATGGCGGCAGCCCTTCCCCCAGTCCCCAGCCTGGTTCCCGCCTCCTGTATATTGTGTATAACAGCATGGCGGCAGCCCTGCCCCCAGTCCCCGGGCCTGGTTCCCGCCTCCTGTGTATTGTGTATAACAGCATGGCGGCAGCCCTGCCCCCAGTCCCAGGCCTGGTTCCCGCCTCCTGTATATTGTGTATAACAGCATGGCGGCAGCCCTGCCCCCAGTCCCCGGGCCTGGTTCCCGCCTCCTGTATATTGTGTATAACAGCATGGCGGCAGCCCTGCCCCCAGTCCCCGGCCTGGTTTCCGCCTCCTGTATATTGTGTATAACAGTATGGCGCCAGCCCTGCCCCCAGTCCCTGGCCTGGTTCCCGCCTCCTGTATATTGTGTATAACAGCATGGCGGCAGCCCTGCCCCCAGTCCCCGTGCCTGGTTCCCGCCTCCTGTATATTGTGTATAACAGCATGGCGGCAGCCCTTCCCCCAGTCCCCGGCCTGGTTCCCGCCTCCTGTATATTGTGTATAACAGCATGGCGGCAGCCCTGCCCCCAGTCCCCGGCCTGGTTCCCGCCTCCTGTATATTGTGTATAACAGCATGGCGGCAGCCCTGACCCCAGTCCCCGGCCTGGTTCCCACCTCCTGTATATTGTGTATAACAGCATGGCGGCAGCCCTTCCCCAATCCCCGGGCCTGGTTCCCGCCTCCTGTATATTGTGTATAACAGCATGGCGGCAGCCCTGCCCCCAGTCCCCGCCTCCTGTATATTGTGTATAACAGCATGGCGGCAGCCCTGCCCCCAGTCCCCGGCCTGGTTCCCGCCTCCTGTGTATTGTGTATAACAGCATGGCGGCAGCCCTGCCCCCAGTCCCAGGCCTGGTTCCCGCCTCCTGTATATTGTGTATAACAGCATGGCGGCAGCCCTGCCCCCAGTCCCCGGGCCTGGTTCCCGCCTCCTGTATATTGTGTATAACAGCATGGCGGCAGCCCTGCCCCCAGTCCCCGGCCTGGTTCCCGCCTCCTGTATATTGGCCCTCATTCCGAGTTGTTCGCTCGGTATTTTTCATCGCATCGCAGTGAAAATCCGCTTAGTACGCATGCGCAATGTTCGCACTGCGACTGCGCCAAGTAACTTTACTATGAAGAAAGTATTTTTACTCACGGCTTTTTCTTCGCTCCGGCGATCGTAATGTGATTGACAGGAAATGGGTGTTACTGGGCGGATACACGGCGTTTCAGGGGCGTGTGGCTGAAAACGCTACCGTTTCCGGAAAAAACGCAGGAGTGGCCGGGGAAACGGTGGGAGTGCCTGGGCGAACGCTGGGTGTGTTTGTGACGTCAACCAGGAACGACAAGCACTGAAATGATCGCACAGGCAGAGTAAGTCTGGAGCTACTCTGAAACTGCTAACTCGTTTGTAATCGCAATATTGCGCGTACGTCGGTCGCAATTTTAAGAAGCTAAGATTCACTCCCAGTAGGCGGCGGCTTAGCGTGTGTAACTCTGCTACATTCGCCTTGCGAGCGAACAACTCGGAATGAGGGCCATTGTGTATAACAGCATGGCGGCAGCCCTTCCCCCAGTCCCAGGCCTGGTTCCCGCCTCCTGTATATTGTGTATAACAGCATGGCGGCAGCCCTGCCCCAGTCCCCGGCCTGGTTCCCGCCTCCTGTATATTGTGTATAACAGCATGGCGGCAGTTCTTCCCCCAGTCCCAGGCCTGGTTCCCGCCTCCTGTATATTGTGTATAACAGCATGGCGGCAGCCCTGCCCCCAGTCCCCGGGCCTGGTTCCCGCCTCCTGTATATTGTGTATAACAGCATAGCGGCAGCACTTCCCCCAGTCCCCGGGCCTGGTTCCCGCCTCCTGTATATTGTGTATAACAACATGGCGGCAGCCCTTCCCCCAGTCCCCGGGCCTGGTTCCCGCCTCCTGTATATTGTGTATAACAGCATGGCGGCAGCCCTTCACCCAGTCCCCGGCCTGGTTCCCGCCTCCTGTATATTGTGTATAACAGCATGGCGGCAGCCCTGCCCCCAGTCCCCGGCCTGGTTCCCGCCTCCTGTATATTGTGTATAACAGCATGGCGGCAGCCCTGCCCCCAGTCCCCGGCCTGGTTACCGCCTCCTGTATATTGTGTATAACAGCATGGCGGCAGCCCTTCCCCCAGTCCCCGTGCCTGGTTCCCGCCTCCTGTATATTGTGTATAACAGCATGGCGGCAGCCCTTTCCCCAGTCCCCGGCCTGGTTCCCGCCTCCTGTATATTGTGTATAACAGCATGGCGGCAGCCCTTCCCCCAGTCCCCGGGCCTGGTTCCCGCCTCCTGTATATTGTGTATAACAGCATGGCGGCAGCCCTTTCCCCAGTCCCCGGCCTGGTTCCCGCCTCCTGTATATTGTGTATAACAGCATGGCGGCAGCCCTTCCCCCAGTCCCCGGGCCTGGTTCCCGCCTCCTGTATATTGTGTATAACAGCATGGCGGCAGCCCTTCCCCCAGTCCCCGGCCTTGTTCCCGCATCCTGTATATTGTGTATAACAGCATGGCGGCAGCCCTGCCCCCAGTCCCCGGCCTGGTTCCCGCCTCCTGTATATTGTGTATAACAGCATGACGGCAGCCCTTCCCCCAGTCCCCGGGCCTGGTTCCCGCCTCCTGTATATTGTGTATAACAGCATGGCGGCAGCCCTTCCCCCAGTCCCCGGCCTTGTTCCCGCATCCTGTATATTGTGTATAACAGCATGGCGGCAGCCCTGCCCCCAGTCCCCGGCCTGGTTCCCGCCTCCTGTATATTGTGTATAACAGCATGACGGCAGCCCTTCCCCCAGTCCCCGGGCCTGGTTCCCGCCTCCTGTATATTGTGTATAACAGCATGGCGGCAGCCCTGCCCCCAGTCCCGGGCCTGGTTCCCGCCTCCTGTATATTGTGTATAACAGCATGGCGGCAGCCCTTCCCCCAGTCCCCGGGCCTGGTTCCCGCCTCCTGTATATTGTGTATAACAGCATGGCGGCAGCCCTGCCCCCAGTCCCAGGCCTGGTTCCCGCCTCCTGTATATTGTGTATAACAGCATGGCGGCAGCCCTTCCCCCAGTCCCCAGGCCTGGTTCCCGCCTCCTGTATATTGTATATAACAGCATGGCGGCAGCCCTGCCCCCATTCCCCGGCCTGGTTCCCGCCTTCTGTGTATTGTGTATAACAGCATGGCGGCAGCCCTTCCCCCAGTCCCCGGCCTGGTTCCCGCCTCCTGTATATTGTGTATAACAGCATGGCGGCAGCCCTTCCCCCAGTCCCCAGCCCTGCCCCCAGTCCCCGGCCTGGTTCCCGCCTCCTGTGTATTGTGTATAACAGAATGGCGGCAGCCCTGCCCCCAGTCCCAGGCCTGGTTCCCGCCTCCTGTATATTGTGTATAACAGCATGGCGGCAGCCCTGCCCCCAGTCCCCGGCCTGGTTCCCGCCTCCTGTATATTGTGTATAACAGCATGGCGCCAGCCCTGCCCCCAGTCCCTGGCCTGGTTCCCGCCTCCTGTATATTGTGTATAACAGCATGGCGGCAGCCCTGCCCCAGTCCCCGGCCTGGTTCCCGCCTCCTGTATATTGTGTATAACAGCATGGCGGCAGCTCTTCCCCCAGTCCCAGGCCTGGTTCCCGCCTCCTGTATATTGTGTATAACAGCATGGCGGCAGCCCTGCCCCCAGTCCCCGGGCCTGGTTCCCGCCTCCTGTATATTGTGTATAACAGCATAGCGGCAGCACTTCCCCCAGTCCCCGGGCCTGGTTCCCGCCTCCTGTATATTGTGTATAACAGCATGGCGGCAGCCCTTCCCCCAGTCCCCGGGCCTGGTTCCCGCCTCCTGTATATTGTGTATAACAGCATGGCGGCAGCCCTTCACCCAGTCCCCGGCCTGGTTCCCGCCTCCTGTATATTGTGTATAACAGCATGGCGGCAGCCCTGCCCCCAGTCCCAGGCCTGGTTCCCGCCTCCTGTATATTGTGTATAACAGCATGGCGGCAGCCCTGCCCCCAGTCCCCGGCCTGGTTACCGCCTCCTGTATATTGTGTATAACAGCATGGCGGCAGCCCTTCCCCCAGTCCCCGGGCCTGGTTCCCGCCTCCTGTATATTGTGTATAACAGCATGGCGGCAGCCCTTTCCCCAGTCCCCGGCCTGGTTCCCGCCTCCTGTATATTGTGTATAACAGCATGGCGGCAGCCCTTCCCCCAGTCCCCGGGCCTGGTTCCCGCCTCCTGTATATTGTGTATAACAGCATGGCGGCAGCCCTTTCCCCAGTCCCCGGCCTGGTTCCCGCCTCCTGTATATTGTGTATAACAGCATGGCGGCAGCCCTTCCCCCAGTCCCCGGGCCTGGTTCCCGCCTCCTGTATATTGTGTATAACAGCATGGCGGCAGCCCTTCCCCCAGTCCCCGGCCTTGTTCCCGCCTCCTGTATATTGTGTATAACAGCATGGCGGCAGCCCTGCCCCCAGTCCCCGGCCTGGTTCCCGCCTCCTGTATATTGTGTATAACAGCATGACGGCAGCCCTTCCCCCAGTCCCCGGGCCTGGTTCCCGCCTCCTGTATATTGTGTATAACAGCATGGCGGCAGCCCTGCCCCCAGTCCCGGGCCTGGTTCCCGCCTTCTGTATATTGTGTATAACAGCATGGCGGCAGCCCTTCCCCCAGTCCCCGGGCCTGGTTCCCGCCTCCTGTATATTGTGTATAACAGCATGGCGGCAGCCCTGCCCCCAGTCCCAGGCCTGGTTCCCGCCTCCTGTATATTGTGTATAACAGCATGGCGGCAGCCCTTCCCCCAGTCCCCAGGCCTGGTTCCCGCCTCCTGTATATTGTATATAACAGCATGGCGGCAGCCCTGCCCCCATTCCCCGGCCTGGTTCCCGCCTTCTGTGTATTGTGTATAACAGCATGGCGGCAGCCCTTCCCCCAGTCCCCGGCCTGGTTCCCGCCTCCTGTATATTGTGTATAACAGCATGGCGGCAGCCCTTCCCCCAGTCCCCAGCCTGGTTCCCGCCTCCTGTATATTGTGTATAACAGCATGGCGGCAGCCCTGCCCCCAGTCCCCGGGCCTGGTTCCCGCCTCCTGTGTATTGTGTATAACAGCATGGCGGCAGCCCTGCCCCCAGTCCCAGGCCTGGTTCCCGCCTCCTGTATATTGTGTATAACAGCATGGCGGCAGCCCTGCCCCCAGTCCCCGGGCCTGGTTCCCGCCTCCTGTATATTGTGTATAACAGCATGGCGGCAGCCCTGCCCCCAGTCCCCGGCCTGGTTCCCGCCTCCTGTATATTGTGTATAACAGTATGGCGCCAGCCCTGCCCCCAGTCCCTGGCCTGGTTCCCGCCTCCTGTATATTGTGTATAACAGCATGGCGGCAGCCCTGCCCCCAGTCCCCGTGCCTGGTTCCCGCCTCCTATATATTGTGTATAACAGCATGGCGGCAGCCCTTCCCCCAGTCCCCGGCCTGGTTCCCGCCTCCTGTATATTGTGTATAACAGCATGGCGGCAGCCCTGCCCCCAGTCCCCGGCCTGGTTCCCGCCTCCTGTATATTGTGTATAACAGCATGGCGGCAGCCCTGACCCCAGTCCCCGGCCTGGTTCCCACCTCCTGTATATTGTGTATAACAGCATGGCGGCAGCCCTTCCCCAATCCCCGGGCCTGGTTCCCGCCTCCTGTATATTGTGTATAACAGCATGGCGGCAGCCCTGCCCCCAGTCCCCGCCTCCTGTATATTGTGTATAACAGCATGGCGGCAGCCCTGCCCCCAGTCCCCGGCCTGGTTCCCGCCTCCTGTGTTTTGTGTATAACAGCATGGCGGCAGCCCTGCCCCCAGTCCCAGGCCTGGTTCCCGCCTCCTGTATATTGTGTATAACAGCATGGCGGCAGCCCTGCCCCCAGTCCCCGGGCCTGGTTCCCGCCTCCTGTATATTGTGTATAACAGCATGGCGGCAGCCCTGCCCCCAGTCCCCGGCCTGGTTCCCGCCTCCTGTATATTGTGTATAACAGTATGGCGCCAGCCCTGCCCCCAGTCCCTGGCCTGGTTCCCGCCTCCTGTATATTGTGTATAACAGCATGGCGGCAGCCCTGCCCCCAGTCCCCGTGCCTGGTTCCCGCCTCCTATATATTGTGTATAACAGCATGGCGGCAGCGCTTCCCCCAGTCCCCGGCCTGGTTCCCGCCTCCTGTATATTGTGTATAACAGCATGGCGGCAGCCCTGCCCCCAGTCCCCGGGCCTGGTTCCCGCCTCCTGTATATTGTGTATAACAGCATAGCGGCAGCACTTCCCCCAGTCCCCGGGCCTGGTTCCCGCCTCCTGTATATTGTGTATAACAGCATGGCGGCAGCCCTTCCCCCAGTCCCCGGGCCTGGTTCCCGCCTCCTGTATATTGTGTATAACAGCATGGCGGCAGCCCTTCACCCAGTCCCCGGCCTGGTTCCCGCCTCCTGTATATTGTGTATAACAGCATGGCGGCAGCCCTGCCCCCAGTCCCAGGCCTGGTTCCCGCCTCCTGTATATTGTGTATAACAGCATGGCGGCAGCCCTGCCCCCAGTCCCCGGCCTGGTTACCGCCTCCTGTATATTGTGTATAACAGCATGGCGGCAGCCCTTCCCCCAGTCCCCGGGCCTGGTTCCCGCCTCCTGTATATTGTGTATAACAGCATGGCGGCAGCCCTTTCCCCAGTCCCCGGCCTGGTTCCCGCCTCCTGTATATTGTGTATAACAGCATGGCGGCAGCCCTTCCCCCAGTCCCCGGGCCTGGTTCCCGCCTCCTGTATATTGTGTATAACAGCATGGCGGCAGCCCTTTCCCCAGTCCCCGGCCTGGTTCCCGCCTCCTGTATACTGTGTATAACAGCATGGCGGCAGCCCTTCCCCCAGTCCCCGGGCCTGGTTCCCGCCTCCTGTATATTGTGTATAACAGCATGGCGGCAGCCCTTCCCCCAGTCCCCGGCCTTGTTCCCGCCTCCTGTATATTGTGTATAACAGCATGGCGGCAGCCCTGCCCCCAGTCCCCGGCCTGGTTCCCGCCTCCTGTATATTGTGTATAACAGCATGACGGCAGCCCTTCCCCCAGTCCCCGGGCCTGGTTCCCGCCTCCTGTATATTGTGTATAACAGCATGGCGGCAGCCCTGCCCCCAGTCCCGGGCCTGGTTCCCGCCTCCTGTATATTGTGTATAACAGCATGGCGGCAGCCCTTCCCCCAGTCCCCGGGCCTGGTTCCCGCCTCCTGTATATTGTGTATAACAGCATGGCGGCAGCCCTGCCCCCAGTCCCAGGCCTGGTTCCCGCCTCCTGTATATTGTGTATAACAGCATGGCGGCAGCCCTTCCCCCAGTCCCCAGGCCTGGTTCCCGCCTCCTGTATATTGTATATAACAGCATGGCGGCAGCCCTGCCCCCATTCCCCGGCCTGGTTCCCGCCTTCTGTGTATTGTGTATAACAGCATGGCGGCAGCCCTTCCCCCAGTCCCCGGCCTGGTTCCCGCCTCCTGTATATTGTGTATAACAGCATGGCGGCAGCCCTTCCCCCAGTCCCCAGCCTGGTTCCCGCCTCCTGTATATTGTGTATAACAGCATGGCGGCAGCCCTGCCCCCAGTCCCCGGGCCTGGTTCCCGCCTCCTGTGTATTGTGTATAACAGCATGGCGGCAGCCCTGCCCCCAGTCCCAGGCCTGGTTCCCGCCTCCTGTATATTGTGTATAACAGCATGGCGGCAGCCCTGCCCCCAGTCCCCGGGCCTGGTTCCCGCCTCCTGTATATTGTGTATAACAGCATAGCGGCAGCCCTTCCCCCAGTCCCCGGCCTGGTTCCCGCCTCCTGTATATTGTGTATAACAGCATGGCGGCAGCCCTGCCCCCAGTCCCCGGCCTGGTTCCCGCCTCCTGTATATTGTGTATAACAGTATGGCGCCAGCCCTGCCCCCAGTCCCTGGCCTGGTTCCCGCCTCCTGTATATTGTGTATAACAGCATGGCGGCAGCCCTGCCCCCAGTCCCCGTGCCTGGTTCCCGCCTCCTATATATTGTGTATAACAGCATGGCGGCAGCCCTTCCCCCAGTCCCCGGCCTGGTTCCCGCCTCCTGTATATTGTGTATAACAGCATGGCGGCAGCCCTGCCCCCAGTCCCCGGCCTGGTTCCCGCCTCCTGTATATTGTGTATAACAGCATGGCGGCAGCCCTGACCCCAGTCCCCGGCCTGGTTCCCACCTCCTGTATATTGTGTATAACAGCATGGCGGCAGCCCTTCCCCAATCCCCGGGCCTGGTTCCCGCCTCCTGTATATTGTGTATAACAGCATGGCGGCAGCCCTGCCCCCAGTCCCCGCCTCCTGTATATTGTGTATAACAGCATGGCGGCAGCCCTGCCCCCAGTCCCCGGCCTGGTTCCCGCCTCCTGTGTATTGTGTATAACAGCATGGCGGCAGCCCTGCCCCCAGTCCCAGGCCTGGTTCCCGCCTCCTGTATATTGTGTATAACAGCATGGCGGCAGCCCTGCCCCCAGTCCCCGGGCCTGGTTCCCGCCTCCTGTATATTGTGTATAACAGCATGGCGGCAGCCCTGCCCCCAGTCCCCGGCCTGGTTCCCGCCTCCTGTATATTGTGTATAACAGTATGGCGCCAGCCCTGCCCCCAGTCCCTGGCCTGGTTCCCGCCTCCTGTATATTGTGTATAACAGCATGGCGGCAGCCCTGCCCCCAGTCCCCGTGCCTGGTTCCCGCCTCCTATATATTGTGTATAACAGCATGGCGGCAGCGCTTCCCCCAGTCCCCGGCCTGGTTCCCGCCTCCTGTATATTGTGTATAACAGCATGGCGGCAGCCCTGCCCCCAGTCCCCGGCCTGGTTCCCGCCTCCTGTATATTGTGTATAACAGCATGGCGGCAGCCCTGACCCCAGTCCCCGGCCTGGTTCCCACCTCCTGTATATTGTGTATAACAGCATGGCGGCAGCCCTTCCCCAATCCCCGGGCCTGGTTCCCGCCTCCTGTATATTGTGTATAACAGCATGGCGGCAGCCCTGCCCCCAGTCCCCGCCTCCTGTATATTGTGTATAACAGCATGGCGGCAGCCCTGCCCCCAGTCCCCGGGCCTGGTTCCCGCCTCCTATATATTGTGTATAACAGCATGGCGGCAGCCCTTCCCCCAGTCCCCGGGCCTGGTTCCCGCCTCCTGTATATTGTGTATAACAGCATGGCGGCAGCCCTGCCCCCAGTCCCCGGCCTGGTTCCCGCCTCCTGTATATTGTGTATAACAGCATGGCGGCAGCCCTGACCCCAGTCCCCGGCCTGGTTCCCACCTCCTGTATATTGTGTATAACAGCATGGCGGCAGCCCTTCCCCCAGTCCCCGGGCCTGGTTCCCGCCTCCTGTATATTGTGTATAACAGCATGGCGGCAGCCCTGCCCCCAGTCCCCAGGCCTGGTTCCCGCCTCCTGTATATTGTGTATAACAGCATGGCGTCAGCCCTGCCCCCAGTCCCCGGGCCTGGTTCCCGCCTCCTGTATATTGTGTATAACAGCATGGCGGCAGCCCTGCCCCCAGTCCCCGGGCCTGGTTCTCCCCACCCTGGTCAGTGCGTGTGAGTAGCGTGAGCAGGTGCAGCGTGGGAAGAGTGCGGTACCTGTTCCCCAGGAGTGCTGGCGTGTTTCTACACACCTGATACAGTATACTGCCTCCTTCCCGCTGTGCTGACATGGATCAGTCCTCCATCCGTCTGGTGAATCTGATATTCTCTGATGTCGCCATTTGGTCTTTTAGGAGCCGCCCAGCTGAGGTGTAGAGCGGTGGCGTTCACCGTCGTGATGACAGGTGGTGAGACGTTTTCCGGAATTCCCTGTTCAACGGCTGCAAAGACCTGTTTTATAAACACATTATCGTACCATAAATTATACTGCAATATTTAATCTCTCTAATATACACACACACACACACACACACACACACACACACACACACACACACAGACACACACATACAGACACACACATACAGACACACACACATATACAGACACACACACACACACACACATACAGACACACACATACAGACACACACATACAGACACACACATACATTCGGAAATGAAGTACAGTGAGTTTTATTAAACTTTCTATCGGCCGATGCCGGACTGCATGACGTCATTACACAAAACCTTACCAACTAAGGGCCTAATTCAGACCGGATCGCTCGCTAGCTATTTTTTGCAGCGCTGCAATCAGATAGTCGCCGCCTATAGGGGAGTGTATTTTAGCTTTGCAAGTGTGCGATCGCTTGTGCAGCCGAGCGGTACAAAAAAGTTTTGTGCAGTTTCTGAGTAGCCCAGAACTTACTCAGCCGCTGCGATCACTTCAGTCTGTCCGGGCCCGGAATTGACGTCAGATACCCGCCCTGCAAACGCTTGGACACGCCTGCGTTTTTCCAACCACTCCCAGAAAACGGTCAGTTGACACCCACAAACGCCTTCTTCCTGTCAATCTCCTTGCGATCGGCTGTGCGAATGGATTCTTCGTAAAATCGATCACACAGCAACGATCCGCTTTGTACCCATACGACGTGACTGCGCATTGTGGTGCATACGCATGCGCAGTGCTGACCTGATCGCTGCGCGGCAAAAAAACCTAGCGTACAATCAGGTCTGAATGACCCCCTAAATATGAACTAATTTAACTTATCTAGAAAAAAACGACACAGACCACTGAAATGCCATTAAAATCGGTCAACCGTTATTTATTTTAATTATAATACTTAAACTAAGTATGGTGGGAATGAGAAAGAACGGTCAGATCAGCAGTGACACTACGACTTATTGCCGCTACACATGTCCACGACATGACTTTATTTATCTCATTGGCTACGCCAATAAGCGCTGAGTCTCCAACTCACTCCCCAATACACCGTAATAGGGCCGGCCAGACAGCCAACCAACCCCAATGACCCCCGGTAAAGAGGGCAAGAGTATACAATGTATTGGGCAAAGAGCGCACCTCCAAACAATGGCGCAATAGCCACTGTAACCGCCGTTCTTTCCCCCCACAGATATAGGTTGACAAACCCCAACCGGCAAAGAAAAAGAAAAAACGGGTGTGGAAAAAAGGTGACTCGGGGAGAGAAGGCGGGAAAAATCCAGAGAGAAAGAGGCAGATGAAACTCCTGCCTCACACAAAATGTCCGCTAGCTCCTCCCTAACACGCCCACTATTCTAATTAAATCCAGCCCCCCAATCCTATTAACTGTTTAATAACCTAACCAAACCGTGCAAGGCTCATACAATACTACAGCCTTGAAGTTTACGATCGCTTGCGTTTATTTGCACTCGCTCTTCATTTACTTTTTTAATATCGACTTCATACTTGTACGCATTCCTGTTTATCACTGTACAGTCTTTATATTGGTTGGCCGGACTGTGTTATTTGGGGTCTGGTTTATCACATTATGAAATGGTTTCTATTCTAATCTGAACTGGGTTTGGCCGGAGACGTCTGTATACTGCCCTCAGCATCAGGCGCTGCCAGTATAACACTATGGGACAGGAATAGCACAACCTCTGCTGAGCGCACACAATAAGCCAAACGAGGAACCTGGAATCCTAGGCAAAGTATTAATGCAACTGTCACAGCTTTGGGCCTAATTCATACTGGAACGCTGGAGTGTGAAGCCCTGTGCTGTGTGCGCACACGTCAAATGCAAAGGCAGCTAGGACACCTAGGCAGGGAGCTACCCGGCAGATGGAAAAGCATCACTGCTGTGCAATGCTCTTGCACTTCTGCAGGGGGGGGGGAGTGGTATGGGGTCAGGTATGCGTGGCGTCCCCCCGCATGTCAACAATTTTTTGCACATCTACGATCAGCTCTGAATCACCTCCTAATTCTCATTATAGACAATAGGGGCGGGATTCAAATTTTCTGTCCCCCCTCCCGCTCCCATCGCGCCCACCGGCAGTATTCAAATGTTGCTGCCGATGGGTGCGATATCAGCATTTCAGCTCACCACCCCCAGGGGTGGTGAGCTGAAATGTGCGAAAAGTGACCCGTTTGGACGCCCAAGCGGGACTTTTCATGATCGCACCCATGTTTTTAGTCGGGTTTAGCTGCTTTACGCGGCTAAACCCATCTCTTATGGGCGCGATAACGGGGGTCATTAGAATATCGCCCCACGATCTCCCGTCACTATAGACGGGGGCAATAAAACATTTGAATCCCGCCCTCGGCCTGATAAAAAAGTTAGATTATAAAAGAAGGAAAAAACAAGGAGAAATTTGCTCCTGGATGGACCTGATTCAGACCCCGCCCGTAATGCGCTCAGCGATTACTTGCATCCATGCATGCCCATAAATCTCTGAATACCCCTACGGCGCAATCACGACACAGAGGAGGCACAGAGGCGCTGCTGCGAATAGGACAGACGGTGTCAGAAATGTGGCGGACAGCGATGGGCGGTGACTGGGAGGCGGGTAGTAGTGCACACAGGCATCGTCCATTCAGCAGACGTATTATGGGAGTGTCGCGGCGTGTCAGTGACGGCGGCTGCGCTTCTAAGCACACAGCACAGGAGGCCGTGGCCAGATTGAGACACTGCACTCGCCATAGGGCTGCGACCGTTAGTGGTGTATAAGGACGGTCTAATCGGTATTACAACGAGCACGAGCGCTAAAAGTGGGAGTCTCCGACCTCACACATTTGGTCGCGCGGATGTACACAAGGGAAGGAGTTTATAGGTGATTTGCATAATCTCGCAGATGCGCGACCGCCACAGATGATGCTGCGCGTGCTTTACCGTCTGACTCGGCCCCTCTGATGCAACGCAAAGGGGTGTAAACGCAGTTAGGGAAAATACTGGCTGATGTGCTTTACACTGAAATGTAGAAATAATCTACTGTAGGACCCCCCCTTCCTGCGCCAAACCTCCCCCTGCCGCGCGACATGGCTTTATCAAGGTGCAAATTGCTCTGTGTTTTTCTCTTTTGTTTTATTTGCCCTTAACTCTAAAACCACTGTAAGGGGCACAGAATCGTGCAAGCGTGTTGGAAAATTCACTACTTTGCATAAGTGGCTTCAAATGTCCAGTAATCAAAGTAAATTTCAGAGTCGACTTGCAAAATCCATTAAAAAAAAAGAAAAGAAATCACGTTTAAATTATTTAATAAAATAAAGCGATTACAAATTTCTGCCGTCCATCAATTCTGGAAGAAATTACTATTCCGGGTGGGTGGAAAGGTACAGTACCTTGGCGCTGTCTGAACACCCGGCTACTGTGCACGCTCTCAGTTTATAGGTGTACTCTTTATACGGCTGGATTCCACCCTGGTCTTGAAAACTTTGCTGCGACCCATTAAACCGCTCAACTCCGTCACGTAGAAGCACATAATAAACATTACCTGCGACAAGATCACATCAATGTGAGAAATGCTAAAGTCATATCATATATAAATACAGTATATCTGTATATCCCTTCATAGGGAAAACTGCTGTGAGCCTGGGGACAGGCGGCTATAATATATCCGTAGCCTAATGGTCAAGCTTTCCCAGCATGCAATGTGCTTTCTCGGTGCACACGCTAAGCACTGACAATACTGCACCCTTCCCATTTGCCTTTCGGTGATTTTAATTAGTATAAATCCTTGCATTGATGTTTATATATTAGAATGGCCACTATTATATACATGTCCTGGATAAACTGATATGATGTGTCAATATTAGGGATGTTATGGACCTATACGATGATATGACATGACGGATGGGCCCACATTTTTGACCAAACATGCTAAGAACCTAATTGATACTCCATGGTTATTGTAGAGTTTATTAGAATTATTTTGTCAGTCAGTATTTTTAGTGCTTAGAGTGCATTTTTCATTTTTCTGCATGGGACTACAAGTCTCAGCATGGTAGCACCACTTATTATACAATCCAGCCCCCCCCCCCCCCCCCCTCCTCCCTTTTCATCTGTGTGAGCCCTACGAGACAGTAAGGGGGAATTCATTTTGGTGCAGTGTCCCACCAGGCATCATCGCACTGTCCCCGCTGCGCAAATTACCGTTGGTTACGGCACACAATACTGGCTAATATTCCTTCACACCATTATAGGATGCAGATAAAGGTTGCGAGGTGCCTTTGTCTGAACGTTCCAGAGGCACTTTTCGGCCGCTGCACAGAAATGAATTCCCCCCTAAGTGTTAGCTATTTGCCCTAGCAGATGTTAAAATGAACAAAGGCTCTAGAGGACAGGCCTCGCGTGACTATTAAATGATACAAACTCCTGAGAAATCTAACCATTCTAAAGTAAGACATATACTGTGCATGTGTGTGTGTGTGTGTGTGTGTGTGTGTGTGTGTGTGTGTGTGTGTGTGTGTGTGTGTGTGTGTGTGTGTGTGTGTGTGTGTGTGTGTGTGTGTGTGTGTGTGTGTGTGTGTGTGTACCTGTAACTCTGCACATGTTGTGAACTAGAAATCTCACAGCATGCCGCCTCTGGACCAAGGTGACTTTTCTGGAGTTAATACCAGATACTGTGTATATTGCTACATAGAATGTACTTAAAAAGTACTGACCAACTTCAGACAAGGTCAATGGAATTACTTTAGATCCTTGCAAGTGTTGTGCACTCATCATATTACTGTAAAATGTATTGATTTGTACAGTATATGCTCCTATTCTAGCTTATTCTGTGTATTTTAGCCATGTCTTTATATCACCAGGCACAAAAACGCTTGCTCAGCATTACCATTCAGTTTCTTGGGTTCTTCCCAGCTCAGGGAAATTACATCTTTACGACTGCCCACTGTGGCCCACCACGGCGGGCCTATTCCCTGAGGCCTGTCCTGATAGGTCGTTACCCTGCTGACATTGCTGAAACTGTAGTCAAAGCTGTTCCAGGCTGACACTCTGTATTCATAGGTAGTGTCAGGATTCACGCCGGTATCTAGGGATATAAAACCGTCTGTCAGTCACGTGCATCACGTAACATGTATTGTAATACAAAAAGAAGATGTACACCGATCGTATATGTTACTCTTACCATGTGTTACTATGTTACTATTACCATATATGTTACTATTACCACATATGTTACTATTACCATATATGTTACTATGTTACTATTACCATATATGTTACTATTACCAAATATGCTACTATGTTACTATTACCATATATGTTACTATTACCAGGTGTTACTATTACCACATATGTTACTATTACCATATATGTTACTATTACCATATATGTTACTATTACCAGGTGTTACTATTACCACATATGTTACTATTACCATATATGATACGGATACGGGCAGCACGGATGGTGTAGTGGTTAGCATTACTGCCTCACAGCACTGGGTTCCATTCCCGCCATGGCCCTAACTGTGTGGAGTTTGTATATTCTCCCCGTACTTGCGTGGGTTTCCTCCAGGTACTCCGGTTTCCTCCCACAATCCAAAAATATACTGGTAGGTTAATTATCTCCTATCAAAATTAACCCTAGCGAGTATGTGTGTGTGTAATGTGGTAGGGAATATAGATTGTAAGCTCCACTGGGGCAGGGACTGATGCGAATGGCCATATATTCTCTGTACAGCACTGCGGAATATGTGTGCGCTATATAAATAACTGGTAATAAATAATATATGTTACGCTTACCATATGTGTCACTATGTTATTACCATATGTGTTACTATGTTACTATTACCATATATGTTACTATGTTACTATTATCATATATGTTACTCTTACCATATGTGTTACTCTGTTACTATTATAATATATGTTACTCTTACCTTCTGTGTTACTATGTTATTACCATATGTGTTACTATGTTACTATTACCATATATGTTACTATGTTACTATTATCATATATGTTACTCTTACCATATGTGTTACTCTGTTACTATTATAATATATGTTACTCTTACCTTCTGTGTTACTATGTTATTACCATATGTGTTACTATGTTACTATTACCATATATGTTACTATGTTACTATTATCATATATGTTACTCTTACCATATGTGTTACTCTGTTACTATTATAATATATGTTACTCTTACCTTCTGTGTTACTATGTTATTACCATATATGTTACTATTACCATATATGTTACTATGTTACTATTATCATATATGTTACTCTTACCATTTGTGTTACTGTTATTACCATATGTGTTACTATGTTACTATTACCATGTGTTACTATGTTACTATTGCCATATATGTTACTACAGGTTGAGTATCCCATATCCAAATATTCCGAAATACGGAATATTCCGAAATACGGACATTTTTGAGTGAGAGTGAGATAGTGAAACCTTTGTTTTTTGATGACTCAATGTACTCAAACTTTGTTTAATACACAAATTTATTAAAAATATTGTATTAAATGACCTTTAGGCTGTGTGTATAAGGTGTATATGAAACATAAATGAATTGTGTGAATGTAGACACACTTTGTTTAATGCACAAAGTTATTAAAATATTGGCTAAAATTACCTTCAGGCTGTGTGTATAAGGAGTATATGTAACATAAATGCATTCTGTGCTTAGATTTAGGTCCCATCACCATGATATCTCATTATGATATGCAATTATTCCAAAATACGGAAAAATCCAATATCAAAAGTACCTATGGTCCCAAGCATTTTGGATAAGGGATACTCAACCTGTATTACCATTTGTGTTACTGTTACTATTACCATATATGTTACTATTACCTTCTGTGTTACTATGATATTACCAAATACGTATGTTACTACTGTATGTTACTATTACCATATATGTTACTCCTGGGTGGTATTCAGTATGGCGGCTGTAGGGATCCCGGCACTCAGTATACCGGCGTCGGAATTCCAACACCCAGCATACTGACACCTATTCTCCCTCTTGGCGGTCCACAACCCCCCTGGAGGGAGAATAAATAAGCCACCGTGCCCGCAAGGGGCTCATTTGCGCTTGCCCTGCTGTCGGCATGCACCCAGCATACACGACTGCCGAAAAAACATACTACACCCGTTACTCTTACGTTCTATATTACTATGGTATTACTATATGTGTTATAATGTTACTATTACCATACATTTTAATACTACCAGATGTGTTACTATTACTGGGCCAATGAAATGCTGACTGCAATTATTTACTGCTCCAAACATACTGTACAAGGAAGAAAATATACCCCTCCCACATTCTGCCACACACACATGGCGGGCAGTAATGGATGTTTATCAGTAATCAGTATATGATATAATGACATTCTAGCCTACTCATTATTACAGTATATCATCAGGACCTCACCAGTAAATGAATATTTGTCTGTTCCCCCAGTGTATACGATCTCCTCGTCTGACAGGCAAAGTGTGTCCTCTGCCACGTGTCCGGAGCCACCATTAATCACACGTTCAGTCCAGAAACAAGAGTCAGTAGTGGCATTAAAGTGGCACTGTCCACAATACGCAGCAGAAGACGCGGAGACTGGACATAAAATATCCGAATGGCACTTTTGTTCCTGGGTTAAAATAATAAAAAATCAAATGAAACAATTATAGAAATACTGTACATACATTAAGCTAATGAGTCATTAAGCTAATGAGTAATGCAGTTCAGAGGTACATTCCCTCTCTGGCACGCACATGGCGCTGTATTGCAGGGGATGAGTGGGACTCATCCTTACTACAGCGCGATGAAGAATACAGTACCTTCCAGTCATCAGTACCGGTGGGTTGTCTGTAAAGCAGATGATGGACGGTACAAAATGTTGTGCCAAGTATATAATCATGGTGCCCGTACCCGCATTTAATGGGGCAGGTATTCCGGGCTGCAATAATATTCCTACACAAGCGGCTCACTCAAGCTGGGGAAAACTAGCAAAAATTCCATTTAATTTTGCAGACCAAGGGGTAGATTTACTGAAGTTTCTAAAAGGTGTAACCAATCAGATTATGTCTATCATTTTCCAGGATGCAATAGAGAAATACTATCTAGACTTAATTTTTAGAAGCTTTAATAAATCTCCCCCCAAGTGCAGGTTTCATCATGAAAACCTGTGTAGATTGCCACTACTTTTCCGTTTAGGAAAGGTCAGACTAATGATGAAGGAAGGGTGATACATTATTTCTCTGTGGTGTATATAAAACAAAATAATCTACACATTCACTTTCTTGTAAAGTAACAAAAAAACTTTTTGGCCCATTTTTGGTAAATGTGATTTGATCTGCATGTTAGAGGCTAATGGTATTTTAGAAAAATTAAAAGACTTAAAAAACCCCAACAAAAACTATATATTTTTTCAGGCTACAATATGCATAAAAAAAATAAGTCTGATGTTGGAATGTGATCTGTGCAAAAAGAGGAAACGCAGGCTCAGCACAGGGGTGGGAAATCCCACAGCAGCAAGGGGCTTCTCCACTTCTACCAATGCACTGCTTGCTCATACTACTCTTATTTACCTTCCAAGTATTTTGTGTTATGTATATTCCAGTCGGGGATGGCCATCAACCATCAATTATACAAAATCATTGATGGTTTATGACTGATGGTAATTATTTTTAGCATCGATGGGGGAGAACCAGATGGTTTCCCAACATCAATCTTACAGAACAACCCAATTTTTTCCCCCAAGGTGTCGGGACACAGAGCCTAGCTCCACCCCTGAGTCCCAAGAAGCCCCGCCCCTGAGCTCAGATTGGTCTGCAGCTCGTGGACACTAAATCAGGTGTAACCATTGGTGGGGAGAACCATCTATGGTTCCCTACCAGATGCTTTCACTTATATCAAGGTTATCCATCAATGGTGGATAACCCACCGATGGCCATATGGAATTTTGCTAGATCAGTCAGTACACCATGACACACAGCAGCTGAGCGCATACTGCAGGTGATGGATTACTGTACTACTTGCACCAGGAAACACCCGGTGCACCTTACATACACTTCCCCCATATTTATAAAAGGTCAGGGATATAGGTCTCCATGATAGTTTTACCGAGAAATGAAATATGTCTCAGAGTCATAACCCTTAGAGAGAAGGACGGTATTTGGTAGCATTGATAGCATCACACCTTGCCACATTTACCACTCTCCTCCGTGCAAACACGTGGCAGACAGGCACACTGTGCACACCGAGTGCTTCCCCGGGGCCACTGGTACAGGCCGGTGCACAGGCAATATGTGGACCAACATACAGATGGGTCCACATTTATCTTGACCTTTAATAGGATTAACGACTGGCCAGTCGGACATAATCCCCTGCTGTAATGACTTAATCCCCTGCTGTATTGTTCTCTGTATTGTATTGCAGCTGAGAACAATAGATGAAGAGTTTATGCTAATAAATCATGTTGTGCCTAGGCGCAGAAAACTATTCAAGATAACCGTGGACCCATCTGTGCATGAGGGAGAAATAATGACAGTAAAAAAAATGGAACATGTCAAATGAAAAGAATTGGGGTGTCCCTAAAATGTCGGTCGCATGGGTTTAACATGACGTATCTGGATGCTAGGGATTCTACCGTGTTGTGTGCTATGACGCCATACACCGTCTGCTGCTGCTGCATGCCCCTGTGCGCTGATACGTGAGGTCACGTTTTGCATTATGGTCCAGGCAGAGCTGGTGACACCACTGAGATCTCAGACAGATTTCTCTGAGTGAAGAAAGGGCTGTCGGGCTTTAATTACCGTGCTAAGGCTTTCTGTCCGCGGCTTGTCAGAACAAACATGAGTCACTGGATTATATCCAATTCCGTTACAGCATCCTTCCTCTGCAGTAATCACTTCGGTTTCACAGCATTTTAATGGCATCCCATTATTTAACTTCAGATGTGCTTTAAATTGTCCATTAGATCCCGAACAGCATGTAGTCTCTGACAGATTCACATAGTGGGTGCCGCAGCAGGACAAGCCTAGGAGACACAGCGACAGATGACAACAACGAGTCAGGAGGTGCCTGGTACAATGTGTGTTATTGTCAGACATTTGTCATTCCATTTTCTATACATTTAGGTATATCCCTCTTCTTCCCAGTTATACCCCAACTCCCACAGGCAGGGCCCTCCACCCTCTTCTTCCCAGTTATACCCCAACTCCTACAGGCAGGGCCCTACACCCTCTTCTTCCCAGTTATACCCCAACTCCCACAGGCAGGGCCCTCCACCCTCTTCTTCCCAGTAATACCCCAACTCCTACAGGCAGGGCCCTCCACCCTCTTCTTCCCAGTTATACCCCAACTCCCACAGGCAGGGCCCTCCACCCTCTTCTTCCCAGTTATACCCCAACTCCTACAGGCAGGGCCCTCCACCCTCTTCTTCCCAGTTATACCACAACTCCTACAGGCAGGGCCCTCCACCCTCTTCTTCCCAGTTATACCCAAACTCCCACAGGCAGGGCCCTCCACCCTCTTCTTCCCAGTTATACCCCAACTCCTACAGGCAGGGCCCTCCACCCTCTTCTTCCCAGTTATACCCCAACTCCTACAGGCAGGGCCCTCCACCCTCTTCTTCCCAGTTATACCCCAACTCCTACAGGCAGGGCCCTCCACCCTCTTCTTCCCAGTTATACCCCAACTCCTACAGGCAGGGCCCTCCACCCTCTTCTTCCCAGTTATACCCAAACTCTCACAGGCAGGGCCCTCCACCCTTTTCTTCCCAGTTATACCCCAACTCCTACAGGCAGGGCCCTCCACCCTCTTCTTCCCAGTTATACCCCAACTCCTACAGGCAGGGCCCTCCACCGTCTTCTTCCCAGTTATACCCAAACTCCCACAGGCAGGGCCCTCCACCCTCTTCTTCCCAGTTATACCCCAACTCCTACAGGCAGGGCCCTCCACCCTCTTCTTCCCAGTTATACCCCAACTCCTACAGGCAGGGCCCTCCACCCTCTTCTTCCCAGTTATACCCCAACTCCTACAGGCAGGGCCCTCCACCCTCTTCTTCCCAGTTATACCCCAACTCCTACAGGCAGGGCCCTCCACCGTCTTCTTCCCAGTTATACCCAAACTCCCACAGGCAGGGCCCTCCACCCTCTTCTTCCCAGTTATACCCCAACTCCTACAGGCAGGGCCCTCCACCCTCTTCTTCCCAGTTATACCCCAACTCCTACAGGCAGGGCCCTCCACCCTCTTCTTCCTAGTTATACCCAAACTCCCACAGGCAGGGCCCTCCACCCTCTTCTTCCCAGTTATACCCCAACTCCTACAGGCAGGGCCCTCCACCCTCTTCTTCCCAGTTATACCCCAACTCCTACAGGCAGGGCCCTCCACCCTCTTCTTCCCAGTTATACCCCAACTCCTACAGGCAGGGCCCTCCACCCTCTTCTTCCCAGTTATACCCCAACTCCTACAGGCAGGGCCCTCCACCCTCTTCTTCCCAGTTATACCCAAACTCTCACAGGCAGGGCCCTCCACTCTTTTCTTCCCAGTTATACCCCAACTCCTACAGGCAGGGCCCTCCACCCTCTTCTTCCCAGTTATACCCCAACTCCTACAGGCAGGGCCCTCCACCCTCTTCTTCCCAGTTATACCCCAACTCCTACAGGCAGGGCCCTCCACCCTCTTCTTCCCAGTTATACCCCAACTCCTACAGGCAGGGCCCTCCACCGTCTTCTTCCCAGTTATACCCAAACTCCCACAGGCAGGGCCCTCCACCCTCTTCTTCCCAGTTATACCCCAACTCCTACAGGCAGGGCCCTCCACCCTCTTCTTCCCAGTTATACCCCAACTCCTACAGGCAGGGCCCTCCACCCTCTTCTTCCTAGTTATACCCAAACTCCCACAGGCAGGGCCCTCCACCCTCTTCTTCCCAGTTATACCCCAACTCCTACAGGCAGGGCCCTCCACCCTCTTCTTCCCAGTTATACCCCAACTCCTACAGGCAGGGCCCTCCACCCTCTTCTTCCCAGTTATACCCCAACTCCTACAGGCAGGGCCCTCCACCCTCTTCTTCCCAGTTATACCCCAACTCCTACAGGCAGGGCCCTCCACCCTCTTCTTCCCAGTTATACCCAAACTCCCACAGGCAGGGCCCTCCACCCTCTTCTTCCCAGTTATACCCCAACTCCTACAGGCAGGGCCCTCCACCCTCTTCTTCCCAGTTATACCCCAACTCCTACAGGCAGGGCCCTCCACCCTCTTCTTCCCAGTTATACCCCAACTCCTACAGGCAGGGCCCTCCACCCTCTTCTTCCCAGTTATACCCCAACTCCTACAGGCAGGGCCCTCCACCCTCCCCTTCTCTCCCTCGCTATGCCTGTCTCCAGTGTCTTCACTCACAGCCTAGGTCTAAGATCCTTTATGACACAAGGAGTTGGTAGAATGTGTGGGGCGCTCCTTGAGAAATGAAATTCCTGCTGCTTCTCCCTAACACCTAAGGATCAATCCCAAAAAAAGATCCAGAACTGCAAAAAGGCTTCCACACCAACCTACCCTTTAGCCTAAGATCCTTTATGTCCGCTCACCCCAGGGCACAGCGAGTAATAGTTTTATTGTCACCGCATTGTCATCTTATTATTTCACTGTTTAGTTTTTCCCTTTGTGCGCTCATTCTGTCCTTTTTACGCTGCATTAGTGTTTCACAGTCATGTTTCCTATGTACGGTGCTAGACTCCCCGTATATGGGGATCCGGTCAGGATCTCGGCAGTCGGTATCCCAGCAGTTGAGAAACCAATGCCGGAATCCTGACACCAGGACCGCCGGGATCCCTAACGAGCCACTGCCGGCCTGTCTGACAGGTAAGCTGCAGGGGGGTGGGGTTAGGTTTAGATTGAAGGCTTAGGCTGAGGGGCGGGGGGGTGTGTGGGGGGGGGTAGGTTTAGGCCGCAGGGGGGAAGGGGGTTAGGTCTAGGCGGCAGGGACGGGGGGTTAGGTTTAGGCACCACTGGGGAGAATTAGGCAGCGGGGTGGGGGGGAGGGGGAAGGTTACTAGAAGGGTGGGTGAGGGTTAGGGGGCAATTGGGGGAAGGTAAGTATATTTACCTTCCCCTGTCGAGATTCTAACATCAGGATGCCGTGGTCGGTATTCTGAACGCTGGCATCACGACCGTCGGCACGTCAATCCCAACCCCATATATACAGTATGAACACCCCGTTACCCCTTACCCTAGATGAGGCAAAATGAAACAAAAATAAACAAGAATTTAGAAATGAAAAATCAGAAACACTGGTAAAATCCCTTTTCTAGACAAAGCGGCGCCTCCTTCCACTACATGAATAACATGTATATAATATCTATATACTCACATACAGTATATACATAATACATGAATAACATTTCTATAATACCTATACCCACATACATACAGTATATACATAATACATGATAAGATATATATAATACCTATACCCACATACATACAGTATATACATAATACATGATAAGATATATATAATACCTATACCCACATACATACAGTATATACATAATACATGATAAGATATATATAATACCTATACCCACATACATACAGTATATACATAATACATGATAAGATATATATAATACCTATACCCACATACATACAGTATATACATAATACATGATAAGATATATATAATACCTATACCCACATACATACAGTATATACATAATACATGATAAGATATATATAATACCTATACCCACATACATACAGTATATACATAATACATGCAGACACATTACACGCAATACACCAACATTCCTACTGTTTCCTCTGCTCCCCGGTGACGGATCAGACGCAGTCATGGCTGTCCTCGTGTCTTTTGTCACAGTTACGTCTGTAACTTTATGCTGACAGCGCTACAATATCCTTCCTGGGCGCACGTCTGCGCATCCGCGTGTGCAAGGACTGAGGCCTCATTCAGCTTCAGTTGCAGTTTTGCTATTTTAGCAAAACCGCAACTGGCTGCGATCACATGCTGGCGGACGCTCAGCGCAGGACAAGGCCGCCCGGCATGTAAGTGGCCGGCAGCGATGTGATCGCAATTCAATTGCGATCGCATTGCTGATTTGTACATGCACCACGCCGTGTTTACTAATGCTGGGTAGACACTAGACAATATCGCAAATGATCTACCCGATTCCGACGGATCGGAATGACACATCGTTCAAATCGTCTAGTGTGTACGCACTATGTCGCTGACGATGCACGCTCCCGCGCATCGACATCTCCCCCTCCCACCCGCAATTGCATCGTCGCTGCCGGCATCGGCAATTGTGTATGCACTTGCTAATGCCGACCCCACCGGCGGGTCCTATCACCGCCGATATTGTGCTGGGTACACATCGTCTAGTGTGTGCCTAATGCCGGGTACACACTAGGCGATTTTGTAAACAATATCGCTCATTATTACCCTGCTGAGCGATATTGAGCGATGCCCAGTGTGTATGCTGCCATTGACGGCCGATGCGCGCTCCCGGGAGTCGTTAATGACCCTCGCTGACGCCTGTAAATGCAGCTCAATCTGACTATATCGTCAGATGCTGCATGTTCTGAAGGGGAAAAACTATGCGATGTCGCTCATAGAGCGCATCATATAGTGTGTACCCACCATAACATAAGAGCGCCCCGGACTGAAGCTCCGCATAACCCCCGGCCGCAATCTGTGTGCACGCCCAGCAGACCCAAACAGCAACTTTGTACTGGCCCAAGGGGCAAATGGCACCCTGTCCACCAACTCAGCTGCCAGTGCCCCTGTACAGCTAGCCCAGGTCCCAGCACCATCCATGGTTATAAGGCATATGGGCTCTATTTACTAAGCATTGGATAGAGATAAAATGGACGGAGATAAAGTTCCAGCTAATCAGCTCCTAACTGTCATTTCTGAAATACAGCCTGTGTCATAGCAGCTAACAGCTGATTGGCTGGTACTTTATCTGCGTTCACTTTATCTCCATCCAAGGCTTAATAAATAGACCCCATAGGAATCTCTGTGCTAAGCCTTTGGAGATAAAAAAAAAAATAACCAGCCAATCAGCTCCTGTCATTTTTCAAGCACAGTCTGTAACGTGACAGTTAGGAGCTGATTGGCTGGTACTTTATCTGTCTCCAAGGATTAGTCCATAGGCCCCTTAGACCCCAAACTCTGTATCAGCTATACACATAAGCATATTCTAATAATACTTATCTAAATAACTTATGCAAAATAAAGACTCTGAGACATACTGGCAGGGAAAGGGTCAGCTTTTATTTATAGGGTATGGTGAGGAAGGAAATAACTGCCCTACAAATACAACAAGGGCTGACTGACCACAACCTGACGCAAGAACTACCGGTCCATCACATTCACTCAAATCTCCTCTCAATGACACGCAAGAAGCCCACCAGGACCGGTGGTGCCACTGACCCCCGTAGGGTGGAAACAGCCTTACCCGTGCACTGGTGAGGAGAGCACAACTCAAAACAGGCGCTGCAGCCGACAACAAGAAATAAAAAGCAGAGGGAGTAGGAACGACTTATGCTTGAAGAACAATCCAGAACAGGGGACTGACAGTATAAAACATGAGGTACTGTGCATCCCGACACACCCACTGCTCCCTGACAAACCTACAACATACCTACCAGCAACAAGACTATCTGGCATATTTATCAAAATTATTTTTACTATTATAATGTGAATTGGGTGTTTTAACACCATTTTCACATTATTTTAGAATCACCAGAATGTACTAAAGTACAATTGGAGGAGAATTAGCAAAATTCTCCTCCAAACCGTTAAATTCACATCTCAGATCACATGTCCCCATACTTGTAATGGGAAATGCGATCTGCCAGAATTTACTAAAAAAGAAAACATTGTAAAAAACACTGGAGGTAGTCTTGTGATAATAACGCTATCTTGAGATAGCATTATCCGGGCTTCCCTCTGGTTCCCTGACATCTGCACTGCTTTCTCTGTCTGCTGGCAGTGAAGGCTGAGCTCGGATCCGGCCCCGTGATCAGCCGTGTGTTTTTGATAGATCACAGGCTGATCGCTGTGTAAAAAAAAAAAAAAGGTTAGAAAAAAAAAAATCTGCCAGCTGGATTTAATTGCCTTCTTCTCCTTTCTGTTTACAGGCTGATATGTCATTACATCTGCTACGGTTAGGTTACATCGATACGCCCTATCGGCAGATGTCAGGTTGCCATCACATTACTACAACCGGGACTGACTGGCAGGCAGCCGTTTTCTATTGTCACATTTTGACCTTGCCTGTCGTAAATGTCATGTCCAGGTTCTGCCAATAAGCCCCTCCCCATGTCATATATGCCCCACCCCCACTGGGACGCATTTCCTGCACACCCTGCTTTTTAGGTAATGTCACATTTACAGAGCATTGTAATTGCATAATAATAATTAATTTGTTAATGCTATGGTGTGCATGCTTCCATATATATAGCTGTAAAAATGAAATAGTGTATTTACGGCCATGCACTGAGGCAGATGCAACAAAAGGTGCACTCAGCCCTGCACCAGTAGCGTCAGATACACGGACGCACAACAGGGTCATATGCATGAGAAAAGTTTCATGAACGGTGGTTTTGATACACTGTAGAAAAATACATTCTATATTCTGTTTGATTTAAATAAAAATAAAAAACCTCTGTATAATACAGCAGGTATAATATTCCTTGAAAGCACAAAAAAAACAATAAAAATGTATGCATAAAATAATATAATGTTTAAACAATCATTATTAGCGAAGCCCCAATCAGTTTCATAATCAGCCAATCAGAAGCTAATGACGGCGAGTATCAGATGCGAGTAAATGCATATACACACTGCGCAGTTTTTTGTGCGAATGCGTAATAAAAATTTGCGTCCAACTCAACATGGGGCCCTACAGTAAGCGTTTGTGCTCACGTCACGTATGCAGATTAGTCGGCCCGAACCTTGTATGTGTCCATCTTCTGTACGCATTGCTCTACAGCACAAAGCGCAATTCTCCAGACGGGATGCATTCCGACGGCCCACCTCGGCATATGATATTTGCTGTTCCTAGATTTGATTACACTTATGGCACATATCAAGCAATGCAATCACATGCAAACAGTGACCTAATTCAAAAACTCCTGAACACTATTCTGATAGCTCTAAGGGACTCCTGACAAGCAAACTCAAATTCTGATAATGAACCGCGGTAGCTGGGGAACAAATCGGAGATTCCGCCCTTCGCATAAAATTCTGTCTCTGACAGAATCGGAAATTTCAGCCAAGAATTCAGTCGCAAAACACAAAGTGACTCCCTTTCTAGTTTCTTTAGTAAACCATTACTTTTTTTAATTATTATCAACCTTGTTACAGTGTGATAAATTGCTAATTACTTAATACCCTAATCAGCGTTCATTCTTTGCACAGATAAACTGTGACAGTGCCATTAATTTAAATAGTAATTTCACTTAATAGCCAGAACGGCACAGCAGATTTTTATGCAGCATCTTCTGAAGACTGCATCCATCACGGCGAGATTCTGACATAAAGATGTCTGACGTGCACTAACTCACTTAGGGAGAGCAGCTGTTAGGGAGCAGAGTTTGGTCGCAATTCCCAGAGTGCATCACTTCAGCATCAACGAGCTGCGAATGCAGAGATAGGCAATTGTGCGAAGCTTCGGCGCGCCCTCTGACCCCCGCCTAATTTATCACATGTACTCTAGCACTTGACTTCTGATCTCCAACATCAGAGGGGAATTTTCGCTCAACCACAACAAAAACAAAATAAGTTCAGGACCTGACAATTAATTATTTTTTTATATAATTGTAACATGGAATTTTTCAGGCGCATTTATAGTATATATTGCCCGGGCCCAGCTTCCGGTTACATCTGTCGACGGGTGCTGTGCCGTGGTTTAAAAATGCATCGGGATGGATTAACGAGGTGCCCATAAAATTGCCACTGCTAAGAACACAGTATTTTTGGAAGGCTGATTTGCATGTTGTGACCAGAGAGCGAGCAGCCTGGAATTATCCCAATGTTTTCTTACTACTCCGGCGAGGGTGCGCCGAAGGCTCTTACATGCCGGAAGAAGTGTGTATCGCTGTGACGAGCGTCATCATAGCCACGCCTCCTGCGGTAAAATTATGCAAATCACAGCATTTTGCAGCTTGGACGGGTCGGGATAACTAAAAGGCAACTATAACTCCTAAATACCAGATATAGAGACAGTATTTATTACCAGTTACTCATATAGTGCACACGTATCCCACAGAGAATATTTACTCCCTGTCCCAGTGGAGCTTACAATCTATGTTCCCTGCGGGATCCGGTCTCTAGGTCGACAGTAACTAGGTCGACACTATCTAGCTCGACAGTAACTATTTCGACAGGGTTTCTAGGTCGACAGGTTCTCTAGGTTGACATGTTCTAGGCCGACAGGTCAAAAGGTCAACATGAGTTTTTCACAATTTTTTTTTTATTTTTTTTTAACTTTTTCATACTTATCGATCCACACGGACTATGATTGGTAGTGGTAGTGGAGCGAGGCACCTTGCCCGAAGCATTTCGAGCGAAGCGAGCCATGCGAGGGGACGCGGTGCACTAATTGGGGTTCCCGGTCACTCTACGAAGAAAACGACACCAATAAAACATAAAAAAACTCATGTCGACCTTTTGACCAGTTGACCTATAACATGTCGACATAGAGACCCTGTCGACCTAGTATACCTGTCGACCTAGTTACTGTCGACCAATAGTGTTCAACCCAGACACTGTCGACCTAGTTACTATCTACCTTCCATACCACACCCGTTCCCTGCTACATGTACACACGCGCTAGGGTTCATTTTTATTGGGAGCCAATTAACCTACAGGAATATTTTTGAAGCATGGAAGGAAACAAGAGCAGCCGGAGGCAGGGCTGTAGAGAGCCACGCTGACCCCGGTACTGGCATGGAGGTGTTCATTGAAAGGAGGTGCGTCCACGCCCCATAAAAAGAAAGAACATTAAAAAAAATATTAATTGCGCTCCACAGGGTGCGCCATTCAAGTCCAGGAGGGACCGGGGTGGGGTGGTGGGAGGGATGGTTTGGGGCACGAGGAGGGCAGGTCCCCTCTACTCAGCCGGCACCATATATCCAATGATAATTGGGAGGATGACACATGCATAATATAGAGCAAAGACTCTCCAGACTCTTTCCTTTCATGTGCGTCGTTATCTTCCTGAAGATATCACTGGGAAGATGGTGCCGACCGTGGTTGAGGGACCCGCCTTCCGGATGAGGTAATTATTACCCGCCCCCTTTCTCAGCGCCAGTGCCCGGAGGAAACCCTAGTGGAGAATATACAAAGTCTACACAGTAGCGGGACATGAAGTTATAAGAGGAACTTTGCAATTCTGTGTTATTCTACAAGTACATTCAGGGAGTGGAGCAGAGTGAGCACTATGGGGGTCATTCCGAGTTGATCGCTCGCTAGCAGTTTTTAGCAGCCATGCAAACGCTATGCCGCCGCCCACTGGGAGTGTATTTTAGCTTAGCAGAAGTGTGAACGGTTGTATCGCAGAGCGCCTGCAAAAAGTTTTTGTGTAGTTTCTGAGTAGCTTCAGACCTACTCAGCGCTTGCGATCACTTCAGACTATTCAGTTCCGGATTTGACGTCACACACCAGCGTTCGCCCAGCCACGCCTGCATTTTCCCTGGCACGCCTGCGTTTTTCCGAACACTCCCTGAAAACGGTCAGTTGACACCCAGAAACGCCCATTTCATGTCAATCACTCTGCGGCAACCAGTGCGACTGAAATGCTTCACTAGACCCTGTGCAAAACGACATCATTCGTTGTGCCCGTATGTCGCGTGTGCGCATTGCGCATTGCGCATGCGTAGAACAGCCGTTTTTTAGCCTGATCGCTGCGCAGCGAACAAATGCAGCTAGCGATCAACTCGGAATGACCCGCTATGCCCGTTGGCCTGGCGTAACGTGCGTGAAATCACTATTGAATGATGATGGTGATGACGACGCTTGTGGTTGGGTGTTTGTGAATACTCCGCTGGCACTGAATGGTGCTCCCTACTGCGCTCTAGCATAGAATATATTATTGAAAGTATATTCTAATTTTTTTTTAATTTTCCTATTGTACGAAAGGTGGGGAATTGTTTTTGTTGTATCTGGGAGTTTTACGCAGTTTAAATGATGTCTAATAACAATTGTGATTTTTGCTTGTATAGGAAAATGTTTATTACAGGGGCGCAAATGGGTGGTAAGTGTCTGTGACATGTAGCTAGTGGTAAGCGGGCAGATGTTCTGCAACTGCAGAGCAAAGCGCAACTTGATCGTAGCTCTGCATATCGCCGACCATACAATTTGCAAACGCTTTACTTAGGTGTAACCTGCTCCCATTACGCACCTTATCCGGTATCCGCCATTTAATGCCACAAATCACCTTAGCGCTCCGGTTATGGCCAGGTGTAGCCAATCCCACCGTCTTGCTAAGACAGCGAATGTCCCCCCAAAAAAACAATACTGTATCTTCTCGTTTACTGTCAAAGCGCATTTCCTCAGGAGAGTCAAGGAGAAAATATATCGCAACAGGGATTAAAAAAAATCTGTTTTCATGAAACCCTGCCAACAATTATTTAATGTGCATGGCAGAACCGGAGGAATGCACAAACACAGCTGGCTGATGAATTACTAATTCAATAAATCTGTAAAACCAATGGTTTACAGCAAGCATTAGAATTAAACTGCATAAGCTTTCTAGCTGCACATAAGCTTTGCAGAATATTAAGCCAATGTCTAATAGACGCCACTTTGCACGCGCTGGCTGGGAGGCTGCTTGCGCAGGTATTGCTGATGTGGAAATCACAGCTGTGGGAACAGCAGGCTTTACAGTGTGGCCATTGGGGTAAGATAGGATAATAAAAGCAAAGAGGTTTTCTTTTTAGCTGTCCTTGTTCCAGATAGCTGCCAATGTGTCATAGAGATATCTGGGGCAGGAGCAGAACCTGGCCAGCTGTCCTCACCGGTAGACGCCTCTAAAGTCAATACCAGACACAATACCGCGCAACGCCTAAACATGATATTGTCCACAGTTACAGGTATTTATAAAGGGTAAGACTCCCTCCATGGGGACTGCCTGACCCTAAGTTTATTTATTAACAGTTTCTTATATAGCGCAGCAAATTCCGTTGTGCTTTACAATTGGAAATAACAGTTATATAACAAAACTGGGTAATAACAAACAGTCATAGAGGTAGGAAGGCCCTGCTCGCAAGCTTACAATCTATAGGGAAATAGGCATTGATACACAAGGATAGGTATTATCTATTGCATAGTTGTCCACCAGATTGCAGAGGTTCTAGGTGGGCTGCAGGATATCACATCACAGCAATGATGAACCATGGTCAGAAGGAAGGGAAAGTGAAAAGAGAAAATATGTGGAGGATATGTGTGTACTGTACAGTGGGGATATAGGCCCTCATTCCGAGTTGTTCGCTCGCAAGCTGTTTTTAGCAGCATTGCACACGCTAAGCCGCCGCCTACTGGGAGTGAATCTTAGCTTATCAAAATTGCGAACGAAAGATTCGCAATATTGCGAAAAGACTTCTCTGTGCAGTTTCTGAGTAGCTCGAGACTTACTCTTCCAGTGCAATCAGTTCAGTGCTTGTCGTTCCTGGTTTGACGTCACAAACACACCCAGCGTTCGCCCAGACACTCCCCCGTTTCTTCAGCCACTCCCGCGTTTTTCCCAGAAACGGCAGCGTTTTTTCACACACTCCCATAAAACGGTCAGTTTCCGCCCAGAAACACCCACTTCCTGTCAATCACATTACGATCACCAGAACGAAGAAAAACCCTTGTAATGAGTAAAATACCAAACTTCTTAGCAAATTTACTTGGCGCAGCCACAGTGCGAACATTGCGCATGCGCAATTAGCGGAAAATCGCTGCGATGCGAAGAAAAGTACCGAGCGAACAACTCGGAATGAGGGCCATAATCGGATAGGAAAGTTTATGACGGTTGAGTGAGCTGTGCTGGAATGTGATAAGATGCCTGAAGAGGAGAGTTTTCAGGGAACGCTTGAAGGTTTGGAGACTAGAGGAGAGTCTTATTGTGCATGGGAGGGCATTCCACAGAGTGGGTGCAGCCCGAAGAAAGTCCTGCAATCGTGCATGGGAGCGAGTAATGAGTGTGGATGAGAGACGCAGATCTTGTGCAGAGCGGAGAGGTCGGGTTGGGAGATATTTTGTGATAAGCGAAGTGATGTACGTTGGTGTAGTTTGGTTAATAGCCTTATGTGTGAGTAAAAGTATTTTATATTGAATACGGTAGAATACAGGTAACCAATGGAGGGACTGACAGAGCGGATCTGCAGACGATGAACGTCTAGCGAGGAAGATTAGCCTCGCAGCTGCAGTCAGAATGGATTGTAGTGGTGAGAGTCTCGTTTTGGGAAGACCAGTTAGGAGACTATTGCAATAATCAATGCGGGAGATAATGAGAGCAGGGATTGGAGAGTTTGCGGTGTCTTGTGTAAGATATGGTCGTATTTTGGATATGTTTTTTAGATGAATGTAACATGATTTTGAGACAGATTGAATGTGGGGAACAAAGTATAGATCAGAGTCAGGGATGACACCTAGGCAGCGAGCTTGTGGGGTAGGGTAGATAGCCGAGTTCTCAGCAGTGATAGAGATATCAGGTTGGGAACTACTATTGGCCAGTGGAAATATAAGTAGCTCTGTTTTGGAAATATTAAGTTTGAGGTGGCGAGATGTCATGAAATGGCAGAGAGGCATTCAGTGACCCTGACCAATACAAAATGCGGCCGCATCTTGCCAGTCTTTAGCAAACTCTGCATGCGCTGAAGGCAACATACAGCATGCGGCTTAGAACGAGTCATTCAGAGTCCGACGCATTTCAATCATTTCTCACTGATGGCTGATCGGGCGTTACTGGGTGACCACTGGCCTGCGGAGGTATTCCAACTTCCAGGGTGAGCAAGTTTCAGTTTACGCAGGCTGGCCGAGGGCTCCGACCATTGCGATGGATGGTCGCCATGCTGATCCCATGCTGCGTCTACGGACGCAGCACTAGGATTAGAGATGATGGCAGGACGCGCTATTTTCATCGGACGCCTCCTGCAGCATCAGAATATTTGTGCACAGCGGCTCCACAATCTGTCCCAATGTGAGAAGAGCGCCAAGCAAAGTGAGTGCTGACGTGCGCAGTGTGCGGAGACTGCGGCTGCTTCACGCCATGTCTTCCCTCACAGACCATTGCCTCTGATTGGTGCATGTGTGTCCTTTATATACAGGGAGATATACTGAAACACTTTTATAGGTGCAATGTTACCGTCTCAGTGTTTATTATAAATTCCAAGCTTTTTTTTTTTTTACTTTTTTTCTGTGCCGTAGACTTCTGCATTATACATTCTAAGCTTATATATACTGTATAAATATACATATGTATATATATATATATATATATATATATATATATAGGTAGGTAAAGAAGGCGGCACTCAGGCAGACGTTTTAAGCAAGTAACTCTGTGGTCAGTTTATTCCGACATGTTTCGGGGTAATCACCCCGTCCTCAGGGTCATCATCATAGCCCAAACTGAACCAATCAACATACATATATACAAACAACAACGCCGGATCAGAATGGCGTTGTGGAGCAGGTGAGTAGGATTTGAGTCTTGATTGTTTATTGTTGTTTGTATATATGTATGTTCATTGGTTCAGTTTGGGCTATGATGACCCTGAGGACGGGGTGATTACCCCGAAACATGTCGGAATAAACTGACCACAGAGTTACTTGCTTAAAACGTCTGCCTGAGTGCCGCCTTCTTTACCTACCAGTATCCAGAGGTATTTGCCTCCAGGAGGGCACCGCAGCATCTACTATTCGTTAAGAGTGAGTGCCGGGCACACAGTACAAGATATATATATATATATATATATATTATGATATAACCTTTCTCTGCATATTTTAACTCATCAGTCAAGGGAACCTGCAGCCATTTTTCTGCCCCCCAGTTCCTATGTCATGCACAGTTGAGTCGCTTGGCCTTGTTTTGACTCAACTATGCATGAACACATAGGAACTGGGGGCAGAGAAATGGCAGCAGGGGCTCCGGACTGATGAGTCACAATGGGAACTATTTGGCTGTAACAGAGGCAGTTTGTTCGCCAAAGTGCTGGAGAGCGGTACAATGATGAGAGACTGCATGCAACAGTGACGCGTGGCGGAGGTTCCTTGAAAGTTTGGGGCTGCGTTTCTGCAAATGGAGTTGGGGATTTGGTCAGGATTAATGGTGTCCTCAATGCTGAGAAATACAGTCAGGTACTTATCCATCATGCAACACCATCAGGGAGGCGTCTGATTGGCTCCAAATTTATTTTGCAGCAGGACAACGACCCCAAACATACATTTAGAACTATCTTCAGCATAAAGAAGAACAAGGAGTCCTGGAATTGATGATATGGCCCCCACAGCCCTGATCTCAAGTCTGTCTGGGATTATATGAAGAGACAGAAGGATCTGAGCAAGCTACATCCACAGATCTGTGGTCAGTTACCCAAGATGTTTGGAAAAACCTTCCTGCCGAGTTCCTTTAAACACTGCGTGCAAGTGTACCTAGAAGAATTGATGTGTTGTGTTGTCAATATTGATTTCATTTAGATTTCTCTTCTGTTCATTCACTTTGCATTTTGTTAATTAATAAAAATAAACATTAACATTTCTATTTTTTAAAGCATTCTTACTGTGCAGCATTTATTTCATGATATGGTATTTATATATCATGAGGGAAGGGGCATCACAGCAAGTGCTTTCACTGGGCACCAGGACTCATCTTATGTCTCTGGGGGGGGGGGGTGTGCATCTATGCTTTCTCTGGCACAAAATGTCTTGTTACGGCACTGGGCTGAAGTGTCGCATGGTGGCGGTGGCGGCGGTGGTGGTGGCGGTGGTGGTGGTGGTGGTGGTGGGGGGGGGGTTCCAGGGCCGATACAAGGTCCCTCTGCACCCTAGACAATTTTTCAGCCTAGCGCCTCCTAACCTGCAATCCCCCCCCACCACCTCCTCCCAGAGAGGAGATACAGATCCCCCCCACCACCTCCTCCCAGAGAGGAGATACAGATCCCCCCCACCACCTCCTCCCAGGGAGGAGATACAGATCCCCCCCACCACCTCCTCCCGGAGAGGAGATACAGATCCCCCCCACCACCTCCTCCCAGAGAGGAGATACAGATCCCCCCACCACCTCCTCCCAGAGAGGAGATACAAATCCCCCCACCACCTCCTCCCAGAGAGGAGATACAGATCCCCCCACCACCTCCTCCCAGAGAGGAGATACAGATCCCCCCACCACCTCCTCCCGGAGAGGAGATACAGATCCCCCCCCACCACCTCCTCCCGGAGAGGAGATACAGATCCCCCCACCACCTCCTCCCGGAGAGGAGATACAGATCCCCCCCACCACCTCCTCCCGGAGAGGAGATACAGATCCCCCTCACCACCTCCTCCCAGGGAGGAGATACAGATCCCCCCCACCACCTCCTCCCGGAGAGGAGATACAGATCCCCAACACCACCTCCTCCCAGAGAGGAGATACAGATCCCCCCACCACCTCCTCCCAGAGAGGAGATACAGATCCCCCCACCATCTCCTCCCGGAGAGGAGATACAGATCCCCCCCCCCCCCACCTCCTCCCGGAGAGGAGATACAGATCCCCCCCACCACCTCCTCCCAGGGAGGAGATACAGATCCCCCCCACCACCTCCTCCCGGAGAGGAGATACAGATCCCCCCCACCACCTCCTCCCAGAGAGGAGACACAGATCCCCCCCCCCCCACCTCCTCCCAGAGAGGAGATACAGGAGATACAGATCCCCCCCACCACCTCCTCCCGGAGAGGAGATACAGATCCCCCCCACCACCTCCTCCCGGAGAGGAGATACAGATCCCCAACACCACCTCCTCCCAGAGAGGAGATACAGATCCCCCCACCACCTCCTCCCAGAGAGGAGATACAGATCCCCCCACCATCTCCTCCCGGAGAGGAGATACAGATCCCCCCCCCACCACCTCCTCCCAGACAGGAGATATAGGTGGCC
Source organism: Pseudophryne corroboree (assembly GCF_028390025.1). NCBI lineage: Eukaryota > Metazoa > Chordata > Amphibia > Anura > Myobatrachidae > Pseudophryne > Pseudophryne corroboree. Next base: position 933,772,695 of record NC_086447.1, read on the forward strand.
ACTAGGAGGGCTGGGGTGAATTGCATCATTATACTGTATAACGAGAAGAGGGACAGAACTCCAGGACTTATATAAACTGCACATAGGGTCTGGTGGAGATATTTAATTTGGGTTAGGTACGAGATGCCGCCAGTCAGAATACCGACAGCGGATCCAGAGCACCATAATACCAACATTTTGAATGAAATTAATTAATTTTACCCCTTCCCCTAATTCTCCCTCCTCCCAGCCTAGCCCTACCTGGCATACTAACATTCAGGGTGCCGACTTGATGTTACACGTGTCGGCACGGAGGGAGCTCTGAGACACTATGTGGTCCAGTCTGATAGCGGTGGCAGCACCTGATTGTACGCACAGCAGCAGCAGGCAGCGCAGTGTAAGGAGGAGGCCGCATACAGAGACAGCCCGCAGTGTTTTGCTGGATGAATGGTAGAGCCGGCCCTGGATGAAAGGGTAGTTGGAGGTAGAGCCGGCCCTGGATGAGAGGGTAGTTGGAGGTAGAGCCGGTCCTGGATGAGAGGGTAGTTGGGAGGTAGAGCCGGCCCTGGATGAGAGGGTAGTTGAAGGTAGAGCCGGCCCTGGATGAGAGGGTAGTTGGAGGTAGAGCCGGCCCTGGATGAGAGGGTAGTTGGAGGTAGAGCCGGCCCTGGATGAGAGGGTAGTTGGAGGTAGAGCCGGCCCTGGATGAGAGGGTAGTTGGGAGGTAGAGCCGGCGCTGGATGAGAGGGTAGTTGGGAGGTAGAGCCGGCCCTGGATGAGAGGGTAGTTGGGAGGTAGAGCCGGCCCTGGATGAGAGGGTAGTTGAAGGTAGAGCCGGCCCTGGATGAGAGGGTAGTTGGGAGGTAGAGCCGGCGCTGGATGAGAGGGTAGTTGGAGGTAGAGCTGGCCCTGGATGAGAGGGTAGTTGGGAGGTAGAGCCGGCGCTGGGTGAGAAGTAGTTGGAGGTAGAGCCGGTGTTGGATGAGAGGGTAGTTGGAGGTAGAGCTGGCGCTGGATGAGAAGGTAGTTGGAGGTAGAGCCGGTCCTGGATGAGAGGGTAGTTGGGAGGTAGAGCCGGTCCTGGATGAGAGGGTAGTTGGGAGGTAGAGCAGGTCCTGGATGAGAGGGTAGTTGGGAGGTAGAGCCGGCCCTGGATGAGAGGATAGTTGGGAGGTAGAGCCGGCCCTGGATGAGAGGGTAGTTGGGAGGTAGAGCCGGCGCTGGATGAGAGGGTAGTTGGGAGGTAGAGCCGGCCCTAGATGAGAGGGTAGTTGGAGGTAGAGCCGGCCCTGGATGAGAGGGCAGTTGGGAGGTAGAGCCGGCGCTGGATGAGAGGGTAGTTGGAGGTAGAGTCGGCGCTGGATGAGAAGGTAGTTGGAGGTAGAGCCGGTCCTGGATGAGAGGGTAGTTTGGAGGTAGAGCCGGCCCTGGATGAGAGGGTAGTTGGAGGTAGAGCCGACCCTGGATGAGAGGGCAGTTGGGAGGTAGAGCCGGCGCTGGATGAGAGGGTAGTTATAGGTAGAGCTGGCGCTGGATGAGAAGGTAGTTGGGAGGTAGAGCCGGCCCTGGATGAGAGGGTAGTTGGTAGGTAAGCCCTGGATGAGAGGGTAGTTGGGAGGTAGAGCCGCCCTGGATGAGAGGGTGGTTGGGAGGTAGAGCCGGCCCTGGATGAGAGGGTAGTTGGGAGGTAGAGCCGGCCCTGGATGAGAGGGTAGTTGGGAGGTAGAGCCGGCCCTGGATGAGAGGATAGTTGGGAGGTAGAGCCGGCCCTGGATGAGAGGGTAGTTGGGAGGTAGAGCCTGCGCTGGATGAGAGGGTAGTTGGGAGGTAGAGCCGGCCCTGGATGAGAGGGTAGTTGGAGGTAGAGCCGGCCCTGGATGAGAGGGTAGTTGGAGGTAGAGCCGGCGCTGGATGAGAAGGTAGTTGGAGGTAGAGCCGGTCCTGGATGAGAGGGTAGTTGGGAGGTAAAGCCGGCCCTGGATGAGAGGGTAGTTGGGAGGTAGAGCCGGCCCTGGATGAGAGGGTGGTTGGGAGGTAGAGCCAGCCCTGGATGAGAGGGTAGTTGGGAGGTAGAGCCAGCCCTGGATGAGAGGGTAGTTGGGAAGTAGAGCCGGGCCTGGATGAGAGGGTAGTTGGGAGGTAGAGCCGGCCCTGGATGAGAGGGTAGTTGGAGGTAGAGCCGGTGTTGGATGAGAGGGTAGTTGGAGGTAGAGCTGGCGCTGGATGAGAAGGTAGTTGGAGGTAGAGCCGGTCCTGGATGAGAGGGTAGTTGGGAGGTAGAGCCGGTCCTGGATGAGAGGGTAGTTGGGAGGTAGAGAAGGTCCTGGATGAGAGGGTAGTTGGGAGGTAGAGCCGGCCCCGGATGAGAGGATAGTTGGGAGGTAGAGCCGGCCCTGGATGAGAGGGTAGTTGGGAGGTAGAGCCGGCGCTGGATGAGAGGGTAGTTGGGAGGTAGAGCCGGCCCTGGATGAGAAGGTAGTTGGAGGTAGAGCCGACCCTGGATGAGAGGGCAGTTGGGAGGTAGAGCCGGCGCTGGATGAGAGGGTAGTTGGAGGTAGAGCCGGCGCTGGATGAGAAGGTAGTTGGAGGTAGAGCCGGCCCCGGATGAGAGGGCAGTTGGGAGGTAGAGCCGGCCCTGGATGAGAGGGTAGTTGGGAGGTAAAGCCGGCCCTGGATGAGAGGGTAGTTGGGAGGTAGAGCCGGCCCTGGATGAGAGGGTGGTTGGGAGGTAGAGCCAGCCCTGGATGAGAGGGTAGTTGGGATGTAGAGCCGGCCCTGGATGAGAGGGTAGTTGGGAGGTAGAGCCGGCCCTGGATGAGAGGATAGTTGGGAGGTAGAGCCGGCCCTGGATGAGAGGGTAGTTGGGAGGTAGAGCCGGCGCTGGATGAGAGGGTAGTTGGGAGGTAGAGCCGGCCCTGGATGAGAGGGTAGTTGGAGGTAGAGCCGGCCCTGGATGAGAGGGCAGTTGGGAGGTAGAGCCGGCGCTGGATGAGAGGGTAGTTGGAGGTAGAGCCGGCGCTGGATGAGAAGGTAGTTGGAGGTAGAGCCGGTCCTGGATGAGAGGGTAGTTGGGAGGTAAAGCCGGCCCTGGATGAGAGGGTAGTTGGGAGGTAGAGCCGGCCCTGGATGAGAGGGTGGTTGGGAGGTAGAGCCAGCCCTGGATGAGAGGGTAGTTGGGAGGTAGAGCCGGCCCTGGATGAGAGGGTAGTTGGGAGGTAGAGCCGGCCCTGGATGAGAGGGTAGTTGGGAGGTAGAGCCGGGCCTGGATGAGAGGGTAGTTGGGAGGTAGAGCCGGCCCTGGATGAGAGGGTAGTTGGGAGGTAGAGCAGGCCCTGGATGAGAGGGTAGTTGGGAGGTAGAGCCGGCCCTGGATGAGAGGGTAGTTGGGAGGTAGAGCTGGCCCTGGATGAGAGGGTGGTTGGGAGGTAGAGCCGGCGCTGGGTGAGAGGGTAGCTGGGAGGTAGAGCCGGCCCTGGGTGAGAGGGTAGCTGGGAGGTAGAGCCGGCGCTGGGTGAGAGGGTAGCTGGGAGGTAGAGCCGGCCCTGGATGAGAGGGTAGTTGGGAGGTAGAGCCGGCGCTGGATGAGAGGGTAGTTGGGAGGTAGATCCGGCCCCGGGTGAGAGGGTAGCTGGGAGGTAGAGCCGGCGCTGGGTGAGAGGGTAGCTGGGAGGCCCCCTTTTCACTCCCCATTATCGTGGGAACAGGCTGCGGATTGGCTGTGACTGCACTGTATGGATTTGTCTCCTCCCCCCCCCACATAAAGTGGATTCTACTTGGAGAAGAGGACGTAACACGACAGGGACGAGGCGAGTATACACTATGTGAGTGTGAGTGAATGTATTACAGTTACACTTTCCACGGTGTGTGTCCTGTTTTTATTGTAATAATTTTTTTTACAGGGTTACTACAGTATAAGGAGCAGCGTGCCCTTAATGCCCCATATATTGATACTTGTGGGTCTCCAAGTACTGGCATGCGGTGGAGGCTTGCTGGGATATGTAGTCCTCCTGCAAAATATAATATTATTCTGCCTTTAACTTAATGCTATTAACTCATTCCCAGCACACAGGGGTGTCAGGGATAACCTCCGGGCTTCAGCCCAGGCCTTGGGTGGCCTAGAGAGGGGGACCCCTTTATTGAGCGAGGGGTCCCCACTTGCCCAGTTATCCCCAGTCTGAGCTGACTAGTTAGGGCGGATATAAGCCTTGGCCAGAGGACCCTGTGTCGTGTGCCCCCTGACTGTGGCAGTACCCTCCTGCTAGTGGTGCTGGTTCTAAAACTATTGGGGGACCCTACTCACTTTGCTCCCTGTGTTTTTAGAACCAGGGATTTCTCACAAAGCCATGCCCCCTCAACTCAAACCCTCACCCCATCACACCGAGGCTGTGCTCCCTCAACATGAGGCCACACCACGCTTCTGATTGTGTGTGCCTATGCGCCGCAGGGAGTCTGGGTCTACGATTCAAGTTGTTGAGAGGTATTGGTAAAGTGCTCCTAAGGGTAGGTCCGCACATAGCGGCCAAGCGGGTCCCATTCAGGGGGAACTGCTTGGTCGGAAGGAAACTTCACATGAGCATCAGTCATACCGCCGTCAGATCCAACCTCAGCATGCTGAGGTTGAGCCGGATAACAGGACGGCAGGATGTTAATGTATGTGTTCACACAGTGCGGCACGGCCCGTGTTCTGTTGAAATCCCGTGTGTCACTGCAGAACAGGATCCGTGTGCACACAAAACCCCTCCCGGCCAAGCGGGTCCCGCTTGGCCGCTATGTGTGGCCCTACACTTAAAGTCTGCTTCTGCAGTACTGCGATATTGTTTCCATTCATGTGATGTTGCAGTGCAGTTGTTGTACTTCAATAAAAATACTTTGGAAAAAAATAAATATATATAATAATAAAAAAATACTGTAGCCCCCTCAGTCTGTGGCTTCCTGCTGCCTCCATTCCCCTCCTCACATCATGTCACTGTCCCTGTCACATGCAGCCCTGTCCTCACTGACACATCACTCATCTCCTGATATACTCTGTGCTGCTGGGGATCCAGCTCCTCCCACTATATAACTCTCAGTCTGTGGCTTCCTGCTGCCTCCATTCCCCTCCTCACATCATGTCACTGCCCCTGTCACATGCAGCCCTGTCCTCACTCACACATCACTCATCTCCTGATATACTCTGTGCTGCTGGGGACCCTGCTCCTCCCACTATATAACTCTCAGTCTGTGGCTTCCTGCTGCCTCCATTCCCCTCCTCACATCATATCACTGCCCCTGTCACATGCAGCCCTGTCCTCACTGACACATCACTCATCTCCTGATATACTCTGTGCTGCTGGGGATCCAGCTCCTCCCACTATATAACTCTCAGTCTGTGGCTTCCTGCTGCCTCCATTCCCCTCCTCACATCATGTCACTGCCCCTGTCACATGCAGCCCTGTCCTCACTGGCACATCACTTATCTCCTGATATACTCTGTGCTGCTGGGGACCCTGCTCCTCCCACTATATAACTCTCAGTCTGTGGCTTCCTGCAGCTTCCATTCCCCTCCTCACATCATGTCACTGCCCCTGTCACATGCAGCCCTGTCCTCACTGACACATCACTCATCTCCTGATATACTCTGTGCTGCTGGGGATCCAGCTCCTCCCACTATATAACTCTCAGTCTGTGGCTTCCTGCTGCCTCCATTCCTCTCCTCACATCATGTCACTGCCCCTGTCACATGCAGCCCTGTCCTCACTGGCACATCACTTATCTCCTGATATACTCTGTGCTGCAGGGGACCCTGCTCCTCCCACTATACAACTCTCAGTCTGTGGCTTCCTGCTGCCTCCATTCCCCTCCTCACATCATGTCACTGCCCTGTCACATGCAGCCCTGTCCTCACTGACACATCACTCATCTCCTGATATACTCTGTGCTGCTGGGCACCCTGCTCCGCCCACTATATAACTCTCAGTCTGTGGCTTCCTGCTGCCTCCATTCCCCTCCTCACATCATGTCACTGCCCCTGTCACATGCAGCCCTGTCCTCACTGACACATCACTCATCTCCTGATATACTCTGTGCTGCTGGGGACCCTGCTCCTCCCACTATATAACTCTCAGTCTGTGGCTTCCTGCTGCCTCCATTCCCCTCCTCACATCATGTCACTGCCCCTGTGCAGCCCTGTCCTCACTGACACATCACTCATCTCCTGATATACTCTGTGCTGCTGGGGGATCCTGCTCCTCCCACTATATAACTCTCAGTCTGTGGCTTCCTGCTGCCTCCATTCCCCTCCTCACATCATGTCACTGCTCCTGTCACATGCAGCCCTGTCCTCAATGACACATCACTCATCTCCTGACATACTCTGTGCTGCTGGGGACCCTGCTCCTCCCACTATATAACTCTCAGTCTGTGGCTTCCTGCTGCCTCCATTCCCCTCCTCACATCATGTCACTGCCCCTGTCACATGCAGCCCTGTCCTCACTGACACATCCCTCATCTCCCGATTAACTCTGTGCTGCTGGGAGACCCTGCTCCTTCCACTATATAACTCTCAGTCTGTGGCTTCCTGCTGCCTCCATTCCCCTCCTCACATCATGTCACTGCCCCTGTCACATGCAGCCCTGTCCTCACTGACACATCCCTCATCTCCCGATATACTCTGTGCTGCTGGGGGACCCTGCTCCTCCCACTACATAACTCTCAGTCTGTGGCTTCCTGCTGCCTCCATTCCCCTCCTCACATCATGTCACTGCCCCTGTCACATGCAGCCCTATCCTCACTGAAACATCACTCATCTCCTGATATACTCTGTGCTGCTGGGGACCCTGCTCCTCCCACTATATAACTCTCAGTCTGTGGCTTCGTGCTGCCTGCATTCCCCTCCTCACATCATGTCACTGCCCCTGTCACATGCAGCCCTGTCCTCACTGACACATCACTCCTCTCCTGATATACTCTGTGCTGCTGGGGGACCTTGCAGGCAATGTCCTTCTCATGACGTGGTTCCTTTGCCCAAACTACAGCTGCCAGCAATACCCTGCTAACACATTGGTAAAGCATGCTGGAATGTGTAGTTCTGCAGCATCTGCAGTGCCAGCCAATGCCTATCCCTGGTGTAACCTATCCTGAGGACGTCACATCCACCTCTGCAGCCAGGGATTGCGCTGCACGTCAGGCGACATCAGTGTTACATACAAAGAGACAACATGTTACGATCTGTTACATATCCCCAGCACTGTGATAACATGTCAGTATACTCGGTGCTGTGTGACGGTTACAATGCCCAGGAGGTGCTGAGAATAGAGGGGAGTACGACAGGCAGGGTACCCGGAATATATGATTATGTTCATTGGCGTGCCGGAATACAGAGCGCACAGCCGCTCCCCCGACACATGTATACTCTCATACACAGCTCGTCCGCCCGGGGAGAGCAGTAAAACACAAGCGCTGCCCCAGCACTTCTCCTGCACCAGCTGCTAATTCACTCCACTTATAAAATACATATTGACAAAGACAACTGAACTGGGACAAAGGAGATTTGATTTGGTGCGAGAAAGTCAATTCAATGTTATTTGTTAAAGGGCTCCTGACGGCAAACCGGCGTCTGTAGAACAATGTACAGCACGGCGGTATTCTGTGTGTCTGGTCAGCCCCAACACGGGTTAGTACAGTATGGGGGTCATTCCGAGTTGATCACTCGCTGCCGATTTTCGCAGCGCAGCGATCAGGTTAAAATCCGGCAAAACTGCGCATGCGTATGCATCGCTATGCGCACGCGCATTGTACGGGTACAAAGAGCATTGTTGCAGTGCAATGGATCTAGCGAAGAATCCATTCGCACAACCGATCGCAAGGAGATTGACAGCAAAAAGGCGTTTATGGGTGGCAACTGACCGTTTTCTGGGAGTGGTAGGGAAAACGCAGGCGTGTCCTGGCATTTGCAGGGCGGGTGTCTGACATCAATTCCGGGACCTGCGTCGCTAGAATCATCGCACAGGATAAGTAAATACAGGGCTGGTCTTGTTTTGCACAAAATGTGTTTGTACCGCTCGGCTGCACATGCGATCGCACACTTGCAAAGCGAAAATACACTCCCCCATGGGCGGCGACTATGCGTTCGCACGACTGCTAGAAGTAGCTAGCGAGCAATCAACTCAGAATGAGGGCCAATATACACTGTATATATATATATGTTTGCCCCAATCTCAAGGTGATTTGAGTGGAGCGCAGTACCTCTTACAACCAATAGATGGCAATGTTGCAGTTGCTTTCTATAGAGAGAATTTGTCCAATGGCTAAAAATCTGTCCAGTGCTGGATACAGTGACCCCTGCAGGCAAATGATAGTACAGCAATGGTACAACATTATCGGGATCATACCGACAAAATGACGGAACAAAATAAAATAACAGTAAGATCATGCTGGATGCTGTCGCGCCCAGAGAGGTCGGGTTTAGCCGCATGAAAGCAGCTTTATCCAACCACAGTAATGGGTAATGGCAGCAACATAAAAAGTCCCGTCAGAGTACTGAAACGGATCACATTTCGCTCATTTCTGCTCAGCAGCTTGGGGGGGCTGCGAGCAGAAACATCAGCGCCGGTGGCTGTGCGCGCCCGAATGGAGAAACAATTGAATTGCTTCATCGTACGCCATCTAGTGGCTGCCAGCGTGCAAAACACTTGAATTTCCCCCATAGAGGCGAAAAGCAGCGTTAGGTATATATATATATATATATATATATATATATATATATATATTGTTTAATATTGTATTCTTTTTCCTGAGCTATGTACACCCATCACCTATGCCCAACGGAGGTAGCTAATTTGTGTCCGGAAACAATACTAATATATAAATATATAAAATTAAATGGGAATAAATAATACAATTTGCTGAACATTGTGAGTATACTAGCATTTACCCATGGCTTCACTCACGTGGATGTCTGTTATTGCTCAGCTGGACACACCCAAATCTAACCCTCTCTGCATATGTTACGCCTGCCACACCTGCACTGCACATGGGGCCTAATTCAGATCTGTTCGCTCGCTAGCTATTTTTTGCAGCGCTGTGATCAGATAGTCGCCGCCTATAGGGGAGTGTATTTTCTCTGTGTAAGTGTGCGATCGCATGTGCAGCTGAGCACTACAAAAATACTTTGTGCAGTTTCTGAGTAGCCCAGAACTTACTCAGCCGCTGCGATCCCATCAGCCTGTCCTGGACCAGAATTGACGTCAGACACCCGCCCTGCAAACGCTTGGACACGCCTGCGTTTTTCCAACCACTCCCAGAAAACGGAAAGTTGACACCCACAAACGCCTTCCTCCTGTCAATCACCCTGCGATTGGCTGTGCGAATGGATTCTTTGTAAAAGCTATCGCTCAGCAACGATCCGCTTTGTTCCCGTGCGACGCACCTGCACATTACGGTGCATACGCTTGCGCAGTTCTGACCTGATCGCAGCGCTGCAAAATACGCTAGCGAGCGATCAGGTCTGAATTACCCCCATTTATTATTTATTTATTATTTATTTATTAACAGTTTCTTATATAGCGCAGCAAATTCCGTTGCACTATATACCCCCATAGTGTCAAGCGTCTTTTTTTTTTTTTTTATTACGCCTCTCCCCGATGTCACATTGAGACCATACATACCTCAGTTTCTTTCTAGGTCACTAAGCTATACAATAGTGAAAACGCCATCCAGATTCATCCCGTAATATTTGCGTGATGCCAGGACAGACAAAAAGAAAATCAGAATTTTTCTCCTGTCTCCATTGTCCCTACTGTATACACAGACACAACCCTTACAGTTTTATTACATGTATAGATTAACCTTTACCTATATAGTGCCTGCCTATTATCCAGCACATTACAGAGAATATTTAGTCATTCCATCACTGTGTCAGAGGAGCTTACAATCTATGGGGGTCATTCCGAGTTGTTCGCTCGTTATATTTTTCTCGCAACGGAGCGATTAGTCGCTAATGCGCATGCGCAATGTCCGCAGTGCGACTGCGCCAAGTAAATTTGCTATGCAGTTAGGAATTTTACTCACGGCATTACAAGGTTTTTTCTTCGTTCTGGTGATCGTAATGTGATTGACAGGAAGTGGGTGTTTCTGGGCGGAAACTGGCCGTTTTATGGGAGTGTTTGAGAAAACGCTACCGTTTCTGTGAAAAACGCGGGAGTGGCTGGAGAAACGGAGGAGTGTCTGGGCGAACGCTGGGTGTGTTTGTGACGTCAAACCAGGAACGACAAGCACTGAACTGATCGCACTGGCAGAGTAAGTCTCGAGCTACTCAGAAACTGCACAGAGAAGTCTTTTCGCAATATTGCGAATCTTTCGTTCGCAATTTTGATAAGCTAAGATTCACTCCCAGTAGGCGGCGGCTTAGCGTGTGCAAAGCTGCTAAAAGCAGCTTGCGAGCGAACAACTCGGAATGACCCCCTATATTCCCTGCTATGCAAACGCACAAGGGGTCATTAGATCAGAAGCGTCTACCAGCAGGTTTCTGCAGTGTGGGATGAATCTCACAGGAACATACAAACTCCACACAAATACTCCCTTGACTACTATTGGCACCAGGTCCCCATGCTGTAATACAACAATGCTAATCACTGTGCCACCGGGCTCCCACTCTGCAGTGTGACACCAATCATTCCTGCACTAAGGACCTGGTGCAGAGATGGAACGCAAGCCGGCAGTAAATGCTAGCCCATCTGCGGAGATGCGTATATGCAGCCACATGCAGATTTGTACGCACCTTGTGGTGGTCCCGCCCCCTAACTGTATAGCCGTTACCATCACCCGTGCGCACGTACACCTGCCCTATACAGGTGCAAGTGATACACCTGGAAACGGGCGAGGTCGCGCTTCTGACCAACCCTGCACAGCCTGCCGACGTGCCCTGACTGATCACTGCCGACCTGACAACTCCCAGTTAAGGTGGGTACACACGGAACGATTAGAGCAGGGGTGGGGAACCTCAGGCCCGCGGGCCGTGTAAGGCCCGCAAAGCCACTTGATCCGGCCCTCCCAGACTCACCTAACCAAGGTAGATGCCGGGCGCTCACTGAGATTGTGTTACTAGCGGGCGCCCAGCTTCTTCCCCTCAGCAGCAAATGGCCCTTGGTAGAAAAAAGGTTCTCCACCCCTGGATTAGAGCCACGATGTGGGCGTTCCCGATCATTTGGAATGACACATTGGGGGATATTCAATTGTTTGAAAAGTCGGTTGGGTGTTTTTTCCTGTCTATTAGAGGAAAAAACAGACACCCAACTGACTTTTCAAACAACTGAATTCCCCCCATTGTGTACATCGTTCCGTGTGTATGACCGATGCAGATGGCGGAACGTGCACCCGTGGGTCCCTAACGACAGCACCAGATCTTTTGAACATGCAAGAAGATGTAGGGTTGTCGTTAGCAATGCCGCCCCCGATCCCCCCTACTGGAACGTACAGTAAGTGAGCGCAGAACTCCATACATTGCAGTGTCAGAGTAATGTCTAACCTGCAGATCTCCTGTACATCGTTCCTGTGTCTCCGTCACCGCAGCAGATAAAGTGTTGCGAAATTATTTTGCCACCGCAGCACCGCTGGTTAAAGCCATCGTAGAGCGAGTCTCCGCAGCAGATCTGATGACCAGATGACCAGTAGGGATTCCCCCCGCAGCAGGAGTCTCCGTCACCAGCCGCCACTGCGTTCTGCGTCCTGTCATAGCAGCAGACTTCTCCTGTTGGTAGATGCAACATAGGTGTATAAGGAGCATGGACAATCATTACAAAGGAAGCTTGTATCCAACATATGGGGGTAATTCAGACCTGATCACAGCAGCAAATTTGTTAGCAGTTGGGCAAAACCATGTGTACTGCAGGGGGGGCAGGGCAGATGTAACATGTGCAAAGATAGTTAGATTTGGGTGGGGTGTTTTCAAACTGAAATCTAAATTGCAGTGTAAAAATAAAGCAGCCAGTATTTACCCTGCACAGAAACAAAATAACCCACCCAAATCTAACTCTCTCTGCACTTGTTACACCTGCCTTCCCTGCAGTGCACATGGGGGGTCATTCCGAGTTGTTCGCTCGGTAAAAATCTTCGCATCGCAGCGATTTTCCGCTTAATGCGCATGCGCAATGTCCGCACTGCGACTGCGCCAAGTAAATTTGCTATGTAGTTAGGATTTTTACTCACGGCTTTTTCATCGTTCTGGCGATCGTAATGTGATTGACAGGAAATGGGTGTTACTGGGCGGAAACAGACCGTTTTATCGGTGTGTGTGAAAAAACGCTACCGTTTCCGGAAAAAACGCAGGAGTGGCCGGAGAAACGGAGGAGTGTCTGTGCGAACGCTGGGTGTGTTTGTGACGTCAAACCAGGAACGACAAGCACTGAACTGATCGCAGATGCCGAGTAAGTCTGGAGCTACTCAGAAACTGCTACGAGATGTGTAATCGCAATATTGCGAATACATCGTTCGCAATTTTAAGATGCTAAGATTCACTCCCAGTAGGCGGCGGCTTAGCATGAGCAAATCTGCTAAAATTCACTTGCGAGCGAACAACTCGGAATGACCTCCCATGGTTTTGCCCAACTGCTAACAAATTTGTTGCTGCGATCAGAACTGAAGTAGGCCGCTAGTACAGTCCTACCCCTGCAGCCCGTACTTACGCTAGTGTAACCTCTGTGACCTGGAAGATACAGGATCACTATACAGAGGGATTTCCAGAGATAACTAATACCTACAGTTCTGCATCTTCCTCATCTGTCGTTTTATCTGCAGTAAATCGGGGGCTTCATTTGTTCTCCATTTCCTTTTTTAAATATTGGATGTCCTCACTGACATAATCACTGGAGCGCCCTGGGGACGGACTCCCACAAGAGAGGCGCATCAGCTGAAATACTATGTGCTGCTGTGCTGTAGTATACAATCTACTACATGTAGCTCTGTAGCACGTAGGATATTGTGTAGGATTATAGTGGTGATCTGACTACAGTCATAACACTGCGGAAACACAAATATACACAGAAAATGATCAGGCCCAGTGACGGGGTATAAGGGGCACACGTACCAGACTCAGAGGTTATAAGGGGCCCTGACCCATCGGGGGCTCATAGATAAATCCGTCCGCCCCCCCAATTAACCTCTACCTGCGCCACTGCAGTGATCATGAGGGCGCAGGCATGTACGGAGTCCAAGCGGCCCTGCAACAGTTTTTACCCTTACAGCCGGTGCAATAAAGATTTTTTTTTATGTATTGCGGCACAGCACGCGTCACATCATGATGTCATGCCGCGCTGCACCACTGAGAAGCAGAGGGGCCATGGAGCAAAGAGGAGCAGCCAGTCCAGAAGACACTGAATAAGGAAAGTGACTGTTTGCTGTATTCAGGAGAATGCAGGGAGCTAGAGAGACAGAAGGAGGCTGGAGCTGCAGAGACACTTAGGGGCTGGAGAGACACAAGGAGGCTGGAGCTGGGGTGACTCTGGGGGCTGGATAGACACAAGGAGGCTGGAGATACCCCTGGGGAGGGGGATGAAGCTGGAGAAGCAAAGGGGGGGGGGGGGTGTTTAAGGCTGGAGGGACACAAGGAGGCTGGAGCGGCAGAAACATGGGGGAATGAGGCTGAAGAGACATAGGGGTCTGGAAGGACACAAGGAGGGACAGAGCTGGAGATACAGAAGGGGGCTGGAGCTGGGGAGACACAATACGGCTGGAGAGACATAAGGGGCTGGGGTTGGAGAGACTTCTGGAGAAGGGGGGTGAGATTGAAGAGGCACGGGGGTAAGGTTGGAGGGTTGCACATGGGGAAATCACCATGACAGTGGCCGCCGTATCCTTTTCCCGGTGATTCCAGCAAAGACAATTTAAGCAGACGTAGAAGGGTATTTACTAAATATTTATAGAGGTGATTATTACACATGGGTGCAGGGTGTGGCCCGTCTCCACCGAACACCCTGCGCCCAATATAGATACGCCACTGAACAGGCCCCATACAGTCACATCTTCCTGTATTACAGTGTATACACTCTATAGATTCCTATTTCTGTCTCACTACATGTATTTATACACATACACAGATATATCTTGGCTTTTAATAAGTCTACCTCTCACTCATGCATTTCATTAGGCTATATATATATATATACTGCATATACACAGGCATAAAGCACTGTATGAAGGCAGGTATGGCGCCTCTCCTATCTCCCGCTGGCCCCTGGTTAGTGCTGATTTAGAGCGAGTCTCGTAATTTCTTTTCTAAAGATGTAAACACAGATTAATTCTCACCGACCACTGGATGGAGATAGAGGTTATAAAATAAAATCTTTCCATTACGGAGCATTGAGATTAATGAGAGTGTTTAACGGCCTTTGCCGGTGCTCCTGTGTGATAGCATTTTCTGATGACATCATCGCAGCGTTCAGAATATTGTGATATATGAATTACTTTGCCAGGGTTTAAGGCTGGGGATGTGCAGAGCGAGTTGGCAGAATTTCAAGTACCTTTGCACATAAAAAAGTATTATGCTGGAAGTATTGCCAACCAATCAGCGGAGCCTACATATGTGATGGGAACTAATGGCTATTACATCCCAGGAAGATTGTGAGGCTGCCATGGCGACAGGATAAGGCAGCGAGCGTAACTCTAACACCATAGGCTGACCATCTATACGCCGCCTATACTGTATATACTTCGGATACAGACACGTATTGGGACATATATATCATTTAAGTCATTTCAGAGAGGTTAGAACATCTCGCCTATGGGAATGGGACATCAATCATAGGTTTCAATCCATTACCGCACTACACTAAGGTCTGGAACTATTTGAGATGCAACAGATGGTGAGTCTGTGTTTCAGGATTTTGCAGACACGCCTTACATAGATTCAATTACAAACTGAAAAAAAATCACAGACTTTTAGGATCTTATTCAGCTTTATTAGCAAACCAAAAAAGTTAGCAAGTGGGCACTGCGGTTGGGGCAGATGTAACGTGCACAGAGAGTTAGATGTGGATGGGTTATATTATTTCTGTGCAGGGTAAATACTGGCTGCTTTATTTTTACACTGCAATTTAGATTTCAGTTTGTACACACCCCATCCAAATCTAACTCTGCACATGTTACATCAGTATACGTTCAATTTGACGGCTTCTGGAATCCCGGCGTTCAGGATACCAACACTGGAATCCCGACAGCTGGCAATATGGCAGCAGCTGGAATACCAACTCAACACCCGCAGCACTTTGCAAGGATAGTCAGCATACTATCAGTCAGGATGCCACTGTCGGTTGCTGTGTGCATATCAGTGCATCCCGGCCGCCAGTAAATCCTGCTGAACCTATTACTTCTGCCCCACCTGCAGTGCAGCATGGTTTTGCCCAATTGCTAACTTTTTGGCATAAGGGGGGTGTTGGGTAACCGCTTACAGACATAAGAGGAGTGTTGGGTAACCGCTTACTGACATAAGGGTGGTGTTGGGTAACCGCTTACTGACATAAGGGTGGTGTTGGGTAACCGCTTACAGACATAAGGGGGGTGTTGGGTAACCGCTTACTGACATAAGGGTGGTGTTGGGTAACCGCTTACAGACATAAGGAGGGTGTTGGGTAACCGCTTACAGACATAAGTAGGGAGTTGGGTAACCGCTTACAGACATAAGAGGAGTGTTGGGTAACCGCTTACAGACATAAGGGGGGTGTTGGGTAACCGCTTACAGACATAAGGAGGTTGTTGGGTAACCGCTTACAGACATAAGGGGGGTGTTGGGTAGCCGCTTACAGACATAAGTAGGGTGTTGGGTAACCGCTTACAGACATAAGAGGAGTGTTGGGTAACCGCTTACAGACATAAGGGGGGTGTTGGGTAACCGTTTACAGACATAAGGAGGTTGTTGGGTAACCGCTTACAGACATAAGGGGGGTGTTGGGTAGCCGCTTATAGACATAAGGAGGGTGTTGGGTAACCGCTTACAGACATAAGGGGGTGATGGGTAACCGCTTACTGACATAAGGGGGGTGTTGGGTAACCGCTTACAGACATAAGGGGGGTGTTGGGTAACCGCTTACAGACATAAGGGGGTGTTGGGTAACCGCTTACAGACATAAGGGGGGTGTTGGATAACCGCTTACAGACATAAGGAGGGTGTTGGGTAACCACTTACAGACATAAGGGGGTGATGGGTAACCACTTACAGACATAAGGGGGTGTTGGGTAAACACTTACAGACATAAGGAGGGTGTTGGGTAACCGCTTACAGACATAAGGGGGTTGTTGGGTAACTGCTTACAGACATAAGGGGGTGTTGGGTAACCGCTTACAGACATAAGAGGAGTGTTGGGTAACCGCTTACAGACATAAAGGGGGTGTTGGGTAACCGATTACAGACATAAGGGGGGTGTTGGGTAACCGCTTACAGACGTAAGGGGGGTGTTGGCTAACCGCTTACAGACATAAGGGGGGTGTTGGGTAACCGCTTATAGACATAAGGGGGGTCTTGGGTAACCGCTTACAGACATAAGTGGAGTGTTGGGTAACCGCTTACAGACATAAGGGGGGTGTTGGGTAACCGCTTAAAGACATAAGGGGGGTGTTGGGTAACCACTTACAGAAATAAGGTGGGTGTTGGGTAACCGCTTACAGACATAAGGGGGGTGTTGGGTAACCGCTTACAGACATAAGGGGGGTGTTGGGTAACCGCTTACAGACATAAGGGGGTGGTGGGTTACCGCTTACAGACATAAGGGGGGTCTTGGGTAACCGCTTACAGACATAAGGGGAGTGTTGGGTAACCGCTTACAGACATAAGGGGGGTCTTGGGTAACCGCTTACAGACATAAGGGGGGTGTTGGGTAACCGCTTACAGACATAAGGGGGGTCTTGGGTAACCGCTTACAGACATAAGGGGGGTCTTGGGTAACCGCTTACAGACATAAGGGGAGTGTTGGGTAACCGCTTACAGACATAAGGGGGGTCTTGGGTAACCGCTTACAGACATAAGGGGAGTGTTGGGTAACCGCTTACAGACATAAGGGGGGTTGTTGGGTAGCCGCTTACAGACATAAGGGGGGTGTTGGGTAACCGCTTACAGACATAAGGGGGTGTTGGGTAACCGCTTACAGACATAAGGGGGGTGTTGGGTAACCGCTAACAGACATAAGGAGGGTGTTGGGTAACTGCTTACAGACATAAGGGGGATGTTGGCTTTCTGCTTACAGACATAAGGGGGTGTTGGGTAACCGCTTACAGACATAAGGGGGTGTTGGGTAACCGCTTACAGACATAAGGGGGGTGTTGGGTAACCGCTAACAGACATAAGGGGGGTGTTGGGTAACCGCTAACAGACATAAGGGGGGTGTTGGGTAACCGCTTACAGAAATAAAGGGGTGTTGGGTAGCCGCTTACAGACATAAGAGGAGTGTTGGGTAACCGCTTACAGACATAAAGGGGGTGTTGGGTAACCGCTTACAGACATAAGGGGGGTGTTGGGTAACCGCTTACTGACATAAGGAGGGTGTTGGGTAAACAAACACGTATAGACATAAGAGGAGTGTTGGGTAACCGCTTACAGACATAAGGGGGGTGTTGGGTAACCGCTTACAGACATAAGGGGGGTGTTGGGTAACCGCTTACAGACATAAGGGGAGTGTTGGGTAACCGCTTACATACATAAGGGGGGTGTTGGGTAACCGCTTACAGACATAAGGGGGGTGTTGGGTAACCGCTTACAGACATAAGGGGGGTGTTGGGTAACCGCTTACAGACATAAGGGGGGTGTTGGGTAACCGCTTACAGACATAAGGGGGGTCTTGGGTAACCGCTTACAGACATAAGGGGAGTGTTGGGTAACCGCTTACAGACATAAGGGGGGTCTTGGGTAACTGCTTACAGACATAAGGGGGGTGTTGGGTAACCGCTTACAGACATAAGGGGGGTGTTGGGTAACCGCTTACAGACATAAGGGGGGTCTTGGGTAACCGCTTACAGACATAAGGGGAGTGTTGGGTACCGCTTACAGACATAAGGGGGGTCTTGGGTAACCGCTTACAGACATAAGGGGGGTCTTGGGTAACCGCTTACAGACATAAGGGGAGTGTTGGGTAACCGCTTACAGACATAAGGAGGGTCTTGGGTAACCGCTTACTGACATAAGGAGGGTGTTGGGTAACCGCTTACAGACATAAGGAGGGTATTGGGTAACCGCTTACTGACATAAGGAGGGTGTTGGGTAACCGCTTACTGACATAAGGAGGGTGTTGGGTAACCGCTTACTGACATAATGAGGGTGATGGGTAAACACTTTCAGACAAAAGAGGGTATTTGGTAAACATTTGCAGACATTACTGTAAGGTTCTCCCCAATCTGTGGCTGTTTTCTCCAACCCACTGAGCCCCATTACACTGGGGATTGCTGAGTAATTATTATCTCCTGCTCCTGGGGAAAATGGGGGTATTCCGAGTAGAGATGAGCGGGTTCGGTTTCTTTGAATCCGAACCCGCACGAACTTCACTTTTTTTTTCACGGGTCCGAGCGACTCGGATCTTCCCGCCTTGCTCGGTTAACCCGAGCGCGCCCGAACGTCATCATGACGCTGTCGGATTCTCGCGAGACTCGGATTCTATATAAGGAGCCGCGCGTCGCCGCCATTTTCACACGTGCATTGAGATTGATAGGGAGAGGACGTGGCTGGCGTCCTCTCCATTTAGATTAGATTTAGAAGAGAGAGAGAGAGAGAGATTGCTGTGATACTGTAGATTAGAAGAGAGTGCAGAGTGCAGACAGAGTTTAGTGACTGACGACCACAGTGACCAGTGACCACCAGAGACAGTGCAGTTGTTTGTTTTATTTAATATATCCGTTCTCTGCCTGAAAAAAACGATACACAGTCACACAGTGACTCAGTCTGTGTGCACTGCTCAGCCCAGTGTGCTGCACATCAATGTATTGTATATAAAGCTTATAATTGTGGGGGAGACTGGGGAGCACTGCAGGTTGTTATAGCAGGAGCCAGGAGTACATGATAAATAATATTATATTAAAATTAAACAGTGCACACTTTTGCTGCAGGAGTGCCACTGCCAGTGTGACTAGTGGTGACCAGTGCCTGACCACCAGTATATTAGTAGTATTGTATACTATCTCTTTATCAACCAGTCTATATTAGCAGCAGACACAGTACAGTGCGGTAGTTCACGGCTGTGGCTACCTCTGTGTCGGCACTCGGCAGGCAGTCCGTCCATCCATAATTGTATTATAATATATACCACCTAACCGTGGTTTTTTTTTCATTCTTTATACCGTCGTCATACTAGTTGTTACGAGTATACTACTATCTCTTTATCAACCAGTGTACAGTGCGGTAGTTCACGGCTGTGGCTACCTCTGTGTCGGCACTCGGCAGGCAGTCCGTCCAACCATAATTGTATTATAATATATACCACCTAACCGTGGTTTTTTTTTCATTCTTTATACCGTCGTCATACTAGTTGTTACGAGTATACTACTATCTCTTTATCAACCAGTGTACAGTGCGGTAGTTCACGGCTGTGGCTACCTCTGTGTCGGCACTCGGCAGGCAGTCCGTCCAACCATAATTGTATTATATACCACCTAACCGTGGTTTTTTTTTCATTCTTTATACCGTCGTCATACTAGTTGTTACGAGTATACTACTATCTCTTTATCAACCAGTGTACAGTGCGGTAGTTCACGGCTGTGGCTACCTCTGTGTCGGCACTCGGCAGGCAGTCCGTCCAACCATAATTGTATTATATACCACCTAACCGTGGTTTTTTTTTCATTCTTTATACCGTCGTCATACTAGTTGTTACGAGTATACTACTATCTCTTTATCAACCAGTGTACAGTGCGGTAGTTCACGGCTGTGGCTACCTCTGTGTCGGCACTCGGCAGGCAGTCCGTCCAACCATAATTGTATTATAATATATACCACCTAACCGTGGTTTTTTTTTCATTCTTTATACCGTCGTCATACTAGTTGTTACGAGTATACTACTATCTCTTTATCAACCAGTGTACAGTGCGGTAGTTCACGGCTGTGGCTACCTCTGTGTCGGCACTCGGCAGGCAGTCCGTCCATCCATAATTGTATTATATACCACCTAACCGTGGTTTTTTTATACCACCTAACCGTGGCAGTCCGTCCATAATTGTATACTAGTATCCAATCCATCCATCTCCATTGTTTACCTGAGGTGCCTTTTAGTTCTGCCTATAAAATATGGAGAACAAAAAAGTTGAGGTTCCAAAATTAGGGAAAGATCAAGATCCACTTCCACCTCGTGCTGAAGCTGCTGCCACTAGTCATGGCCGAGACGATGAAATGCCAGCAACGTCGTCTGCCAAGGCCGATGCCCAATGTCATAGTACAGAGCATGTCAAATCCAAAACACCAAATATCAGAAAAAAAAGGACTCCAAAACCTAAAATAAAATTGTCGGAGGAGAAGCGTAAACTTGCCAATATGCCATTTACCACACGGAGTGGCAAGGAACGGCTGAGGCCCTGGCCTATGTTCATGGCTAGTGGTTCAGCTTCACATGAGGATGGAAGCACTCAGCCTCTCGCTAGAAAACTGAAAAGACTCAAGCTGGCAAAAGCACCGCAAAGAACTGTGCGTTCTTTGAAATCCCAAATCCACAAGGAGAGTCCAATTGTGTCGGTTGCGATGCCTGACCTTCCCAACACTGGACGTGAAGAGCATGCGCCTTCCACCATTTGCACGCCCCCTGCAAGTGCTGGAAGGAGCACCCGCAGTCCAGTTCCTGATAGTCAGATTGAAGATGTCAGTGTTGAAGTACACCAGGATGAGGAGGATATGGGTGTTGCTGGCGCTGGGGAGGAAATTGACCAGGAGGATTCTGATGGTGAGGTGGTTTGTTTAAGTCAGGCACCCGGGGAGACACCTGTTGTCCGTGGGAGGAATATGGCCGTTGACATGCCAGGTGAAAATACCAAAAAAATCAGCTCTTCGGTGTGGAGGTATTTCACCAGAAATGCGGACAACAGGTGTCAAGCCGTGTGTTCCCTTTGTCAAGCTGTAATAAGTAGGGGTAAGGACGTTAACCACCTCGGAACATCCTCCCTTATACGTCACCTGCAGCGCATTCATAATAAGTCAGTGACAAGTTCAAAAACTTTGGGTGACAGCGGAAGCAGTCCACTGACCAGTAAATCCCTTCCTCTTGTAACCAAGCTCACGCAAACCACCCCACCAACTCCCTCAGTGTCAATTTCCTCCTTCCCCAGGAATGCCAATAGTCCTGCAGGCCATGTCACTGGCAAGTCTGACGAGTCCTCTCCTGCCTGGGATTCCTCCGATGCATCCTTGCGTGTAACGCCTACTGCTGCTGGCGCTGCTGTTGTTGCCGCTGGGAGTCGATGGTCATCCCAGAGGGGAAGTCGTAAGCCCACTTGTACTACTTCCAGTAAGCAATTGACTGTTCAACAGTCCTTTGCGAGGAAGATGAAATATCACAGCAGTCATCCTACTGCAAAGCGGATAACTGAGGCCTTGGCATCCTGGGTGGTGAGAAACGTGGTTCCGGTATCCATCATTACTGCAGAGCCAACTAGAGACTTGTTGGAGGTACTGTGTCCCCGGTACCAAATACCATCTAGGTTCCATTTCTCTAGGCAGGCGATACCGAAAATGTACACAGACCTCAGAAAAAGAGTCACCAGTGTCCTAAAAAATGCAGCTGTACCCAATGTCCACTTAACCACGGACATGTGGACAAGTGGAGCAGGGCAGGGTCAGGACTATATGACTGTGACAGCCCACTGGGTAGATGTATGGACTCCCGCCGCAAGAACAGCAGCGGCGGCACCAGTAGCAGCATCTCGCAAACGCCAACTCTTTCCTAGGCAGGCTACGCTTTGTATCACCGCTTTCCAGAATACGCACACAGCTGAAAACCTCTTACGGCAACTGAGGAAGATCATCGCGGAATGGCTTACCCCAATTGGACTCTCCTGTGGATTTGTGGCATCGGACAACGCCAGCAATATTGTGTGTGCATTAAATCTGGGCCAATTCCAGCACGTCCCATGTTTTGCACATACCTTGAATTTGGTGGTGCAGAATTTTTTAAAAAACGACAGGGGAGTGCAAGAGATGCTGTCGGTGGCCAGAAGAATTGCGGGACACTTTCGGCGTACAGGCACCACGTACAGAAAACTGGAGCACCACCAAAAACTACTGAACCTGCCCTGCCATCATCTGAAGCAAGAAGTGGTAACGAGGTGGAATTCAACCCTCTATATGCTTCAGAGGTTGGAGGAGCAGCAAAAGGCCATTCAAGCCTATACAATTGAGCACGATATAGTAGGTGGAATGCACCTGTCTCAAGTGCAGTGGAGAATGATTTCAACGTTGTGCAAGGTTCTGATGCCCTTTGAACTTGCCACACGTGAAGTCAGTTCAGACACTGCCAGCCTGAGTCAGGTCATTCCCCTCATCAGGCTTTTGCAGAAGAAGCTGGAGGCATTGAAGGAGGAGCTAACACGGAGCGATTCCGCTAGGCATGTGGGACTTGTGGATGCAGCCCTTAATTCGCTTAACAAGGATTCACGGGTGGTCAATCTGTTGAAATCAGAGCACTACATTTTGGCCACCGTGCTCGATCCTAGATTTAAAGCCTACCTTGGATCTCTCTTTCCGGCAGACACAGGTCTGCTGGGGTTGAAAGACCTGCTGGTGACAAAATTGTCAAGTCAAGCGGAACGCGACCTGTCAACATCTCCTCCTTCACATTCTCCCGCAACTGGGGGTGCGAGGAAAAGGCTCAGAATTCCGAGCCCACCCGCTGGCGGTGATGCAGGGCAGTCTGGAGCGACTGCTGATGCTGACATCTGGTCCGGACTGAAGGACCTGACAACGATTACGGACATGTCGTCTACTGTCACTGCATATGATTCTCTCAACATTGATAGAATGGTGGAGGATTATATGAGTGACCGCATCCAAGTAGGCACGTCACACAGTCCGTACTTATACTGGCAGGAAAAAGAGGCAATTTGGAGGCCCTTGCACAAACTGGCTTTATTCTACCTAAGTTGCCCTCCCACAAGTGTGTACTCCGAAAGAGTGTTTAGTGCCGCCGCTCACCTTGTCAGCAATCGGCGTACGAGGTTACATCCAGAAAATGTGGAGAAGATGATGTTCATTAAAATGAATTATAATCAATTCCTCCGCGGAGACATTGACCAGCAGCAATTGCCTCCACAAAGTACACAGGGAGCTGAGATGGTGGATTCCAGTGGGGACGAATTGATAATCTGTGAGGAGGGGGATGTACACGGTGATATATCGGAGGGTGAAGATGAGGTGGACATCTTGCCTCTGTAGAGCCAGTTTGTGCAAGGAGAGATTAATTGCTTCTTTTTTGGGGGGGGTCCAAACCAACCCGTCATATCAGTCACAGTCGTGTGGCAGACCCTGTCACTGAAATGATGGGTTGGTTAAAGTGTGCATGTCCTGTTTTGTTTATACAACATAAGGGTGGGTGGGAGGGCCCAAGGATAATTCCATCTTGCACCTCTTTTTTCTTTTCTTTTTCTTTGCATCATGTGCTGATTGGGGAGGGTTTTTTGGAAGGGACATCCTGCGTGACACTGCAGTGACACTCCTAGATGGGCCCGGTGTTTGTGTCGGCCACTAGGGTCGCTAATCTTACTCACACAGCTACCTCATTGCGCCTCTTTTTTTCTTTGCGTCATGTGCTGTTTGGGGAGGGTTTTTTGGAAGGGACATCCTGCGTGACACTGCAGTGCCACTCCTAGATGTGCCCGGTGTTTGTGTCGGCCACTAGGGTCGCTAATCTTACTCACACAGCTACCTCATTGCGCCTCTTTTTTTCTTTGCGTCATGTGCTGTTTGGGGAGGGTTTTTTGGAAGGGACATCCTGCGTGACACTGCAGTGCCACTCCTAGATGTGCCCGGTGTTTGTGTCGGCCACTAGGGTCGCTAATCTTACTCACACAGTCAGCTACCTCATTGCGCCTCTTTTTTTCTTTGCGTCATGTGCTGTTTGGGGAGGGTTTTTTGGAAGGGCCATCCTGCGTGACACTGCAGTGCCACTCCTAGATGGGCCCGGTGTTTGTGTCGGCCACTAGGGTCGCTAATCTTACTCACACAGCTACCTCATTGCGCCTCTTTTTTTCTTTGCGTCATGTGCTGTTTGGGGAGGGTTTTTTGGAAGGGACATCCTGCGTGACACTGCAGTGCAACTCCTAGATGGGCCCGGTGTTTGTGTCGGCCACTAGGGTCGCTTATCTTACTCACACAGCGACCTCGGTGCAAATTTTAGGACTAAAAATAATATTGTGAGGTGTGAGGTATTCAGAATAGACTGAAAATGAGTGTAAATTATGGTTTTTGAGGTTAATAATACTTTGGGATCAAAATGACCCCCAAATTCTATGATTTAAGCTGTTTTTTAGTGTTTTTGGAAAAAAACACCCGAATCCAAAACACACCCGAATCCGACAAAAATAATTCGGTGAGGTTTTGCCAAAACGCGTTCGAACCCAAAACACGGCCGCGGAACCGAACCCAAAACCAAAACACAAAACCCGAAAAATTTCAGGCGCTCATCTCTAATTCCGAGTTGATCGCTCGCTGTTTTTAGCAGCCGTGCAAACGCTATGCTGCCTCCCACTGGGAGTGTGTTTTAGTTTAGCAGAAGTGCGAACGAAAGGATCGCAGAGTGGCTACAAAATTTTGTGCAGTTTCTGAGTAGCTTTAGACCTACTCAGCGCTTGCGATCACTTCAGACTGTTCAGTTCCTGTTTTGACGTCACGAACACGCCCTGCGTTCGCCCAGCCATGCCTGCGTTTTTCCTTGCACGCCTGCGTTTTTCCGAACACTCCCTGAAAACGGTCAGTTGATACCCAGAAACGCCCACTTCATGCCAATCACTCTGCGGCCAGCAGTGCGACTGAAAAGCTTCGCTAGACCCTGTGTGAAACTACATCGTTTGTTGTAATAGTACGTCACGCGTGCGCATTGCGCCGCATACCCATACGCAGAACTGCCTTTTTTGCCTGGGCATGTGCATACTGGTGGGTGTCCTTATTCTTACATGTGCACACTGGCGGGTGTCCTTATTCTGGGCATGTGTACACTGGCGGGTGTCCTTATTCTGGGCATGTGTACACTGGCGGGTGTCCTTATTCTGGGCATGTGTACACTGGCGGGTGTCCTTATTCTGGGCATGTGCACACTGGCGGGTGTCCTTATTCTGGGCATGTGTACACTGGCGGGAGTCCTTATTCTGGACATGTGCACACTGGCAGGTGTCCTTATTCTGGGCATGCGCATACTGGTGGGTGTCCTTATTCTGGGCATGTGTACACTGGCGGGTGTCCTTATTCTGGGCATGCGCATACTGGTGGGTGTCCTTATTCTGGGCATGTGCACACTGGCGGGTGTCCTTATTCTGGGCATGTGCACACTGGCAGGAGTCCTTATTCTGGGCATGTGTACACTGGCGGGTGTCCTTATTCTGGGCATGTGTACACTGGCGGGTGTCCTTATTCTGGGCATGTGTACACTGGCGGGTGTCCTTATTCTGGACATGTGTACACTGGCGGGTGTCCTTATTCTGGGCATGCGCACACTGGTGGGTGTCCTTATTCTGGGCATGTGTACACTGGCGAGTGTCCTTATTCTGGGCATGTGCACATTGGTGGATGTCCTTATTCTGGACATGTGTACACTGGCGGGTGTCCTTATTCTGGGCATGTGTACACTGGCGGGTGTCCTTATTCTGGGCATGCGCACACTGGCGGGAGTCCTTATTTTGGGCATGTGCACACTGGCGGGTGTCCTTATTCTGGGCATGTGTACACTGGCGGGTGTCCTTATTCTGGGCATGTGTACACTGGCGGATGTCCTTATTCTGGACATGTGTACACTGGCGGGTGTCCTTATTCTGGGCATGCGCACACTGGTGGGTGTCCTTATTCTGGGCATGTGTACACTGGCGAGTGTCCTTATTCTGGGCATGTGCACATTGGTGGGTGTCCTTATTCAGGACATGTGTACACTGGCGGGTGTACTTATTCTGGGCATGCGCACACTGGCGGGAGTCCTTATTTTGGGCATGTGCACACTGGCGGGTGTCCTTATTCTGGGCATGTGCACACTGGCGGGTGTCCTAATTCTGGGCATGTGCACACTGGCGGGTGTCCTAATTCTGGGCATGTGCACACTGACGAGTGTCCTTATTCTGGGCATGTGCACACTGGCGGGTGTCCTTATACTGGGCATGTGTACACTGGCGGGAGTCCTTATTCTGGGCATGTGCACACTGGCGGGTGTCCTTATTCTGGGCATGTGCACACTGGCGGGTGTTCTTATTCTGGGCATGTGTACACTGGCGGGTGTCCTTATTCTGGGCATGTGCACACTGGCGGGTGTCCTTATTCTGGGCATGTGCACACTGGCGGGTGTCCTTATTCTGGGCATGTGCACACTGGCGGGTGTCCTTATTCTGGGCATGTGCACACTGGCGGGTGTCCTGGCGGGTGTCCTTATTCTGGGCATGTGCACACTGGCGGGTGTCCTTATTCTGGGCATGTGCACACTGGCGGGTGTCCTTATTCTGGGCATGTGCACACTGGCGGGTGTCCTTATTCTGGGAATGTGCACACTGGCGGGTGTTCTTATTCTGGGAATGTGTACACTGGCGGGTGTCCTTATTCTGGGCATGTGCACACTGGCGGGTGTCCTTATTCTGGGCATGTGCACACTGGCGGGTGTCCTTATTCTGGGCATGTGTAAACTGGCGGGTGTCCTTATTCTGAGCATGCGTACACTGGCGGGTGTCCTTATTCTGGGCATGTGTACACTGGCGGGTGTCCTTATTCTGGGCATGTGTAAACTGGCAGATGTACTAATTCGGGGCATGTGCACACTGGCGGGAGTCCTTATTCTGGGCATGTGTACACTGGCGGGTGTCCTTATTCTGAGCATGCGTACACTGGCGGGTGTCCTTATTCTGGGCATGTGCACACTGGCGGGTGTCCTTATTCTGGGCATGTGTACACTGGTAGATGTACTTATTCGGGGCATGTGCACACTGGCGGGAGTCCTTATTCTGGGCATGTGTACACTGGCGGGTGTCCTTATTCTGGGCATGTGTACACTGGCGGGTGTCCTTATTCTGGGCATGTGTACACTGGCGGGTGTCCTTATTCTGGGCATGTGTAAACTGGCAGGTGTCCTTATTCTGAGCATGCGTACACTGGCGGGTGTCCTTATTCTGGGCATGTGTACACTGGCGGGTGTCCTTATTCTGGGCATGTGTACACTGGCAGATGTACTTATTCGGGGCATGTGCACACTGGCGGGTGTCCTTATTCTGGGCATGTGCACACTGGCGGGTGTCCTTATTCTGGGCATGTGTACACTGGCGGGTGTCCTTATTCTGGGCATGTGCACATGGCGGGTGTCCTTATTCTGGGCATGTGTACACTGGCGGGTGTCCTTATTCTGAGCATGCGTACACTGGCGGGTGTCCTTATTCTGGGCATGTGCACACTGGCGGGTGTCCTTATTCTGGGCATGTGTACACTGGCGGGTGTCCTTATTCTGAGCATGCGTACAGTGGCCGGTGTCCTTATTCTGGGCATGTGCACACTGGCGGGTGTCCTTATTCTGGGCATGTGTAAACTGGCAGGTGTCCTTATTCTGAGCATGCGTACACTGGCGGGTGTCCTTATTCTGGGCATGTGCACACTGGCGGGTGTCCTTATTCTGGGCATGTGTACACTGGCAGATGTACTTATTTCGGGCATGTGCACACTGGCGGGTGTCCTTATTCTGGGCATGCGCACACCGGCGGGAGTCCTTATTCTGGGCATGTGCACACTGGCGGGTGTTCTTATTCTGGGCATGT
Organism: Pseudophryne corroboree; assembly: GCF_028390025.1. Lineage (NCBI taxonomy): Eukaryota > Metazoa > Chordata > Amphibia > Anura > Myobatrachidae > Pseudophryne > Pseudophryne corroboree. Next base: position 933,800,589 of record NC_086447.1, read on the forward strand.
GCACACTGGCGGGTGTCCTTATACTGGGCATGTGCACACTGGCGGGTGTCCTTATTCTGGACATGTGTACACTGGCGGGTGTCCTTATTCTGGGCATGCGCACACTGGTGGGTGTCCTTATTCTGGGCATGTGTACACTGGCGGGTGTCCTTATTCTGGGCATGTGCACATTGGTGGGTGTCCTTATTCTGGACATGTGTACACTGGCGGGTGTCCTTATTCTGGGCATGCGCACACTGGTGGGTGTCCTTATTCTGGGCATGTGTACACTGGCGGGTGTCCTTATTCTGGGCATGTGCACACTGGTGGGTGTCCTTATTCTGGGCATGTGTACACTGGTGGGTGTCCTTATTCTGGGCATGTGTACACTGGCGGGTGTCCTTATTCTGGACATGTGTACACTGGCGGGTGTTCTTATTCTGGGCATGTGCACACTGGCGGGTGTCCTTATACTGGGCATGTGCACACTGGCGGGTGTCCTTATTCTGGGCATGTGCACACTGGCGGGAGTCCTTATTCTGGGCATGTGTACACTGGCGGGTGTCCTTATTCTGAGCATGCGTACACTGGCGGGTGTCCTTATTCTGGGCATGTGTACACTGGCGGGTGTCCTTATTCTGGGCATGTGTACACTGGCAGATGTACTTATTCGGGGCATGTGCACACTGGCGGGTGTCCTTATTCTGGGCATGTGCACACTGGCGGGTGTCCTTATTCTGGGCATGTGTGCACTGGTGGGTGTCCTTATTCTGGGCATGTGCACATGGCGGGTGTCCTTATTCTGGGCATGTGTACACTGGCGGGTGTCCTTATTCTGAGCATGCGTACACTGGCGGGTGTCCTTATTCTGGGCATGTGCACACTGGCGGGTGTCCTTATTCTGGGCATGTGTACACTGGCGGGTGTCCTTATTCTGAGCATGCGTACACTGGCGGGTGTCCTTATTCTGGGCATGTGCACACTGGCGGGTGTCCTTATTCTGGGCATGTGCACACTGGCGGGTGTCCTTATTCTGGGCATGTGTAAACTGGCAGGTGTCCTTATTCTGAGCATGCGTACACTGGCGGGTGTCCTTATTCTGGGCATGTGCACACTGGCGGGTGTCCTTATTCTGGGCATGTGTACACTGGCAGATGTACTTATTTCGGGCATGTGCACACTGGCGGGTGTCCTTATTCTGGGCATGCGCACACTGGCGGGAGTCCTTATTCTGGGCATGTGCACACTGGCGGGTGTTCTTATTCTGGGCATGTGCACACTGGCGGGTGTCCTTATACTGGGCATGTGCACACTGGCGGGTGTCCTTATTCTGGACATGTGTACACTGGCGGGTGTCCTTATTCTGGGCATGCGCACACTGGTGGGTGTCCTTATTCTGGGCATGTGTACACTGGCGGGTGTCCTTATTCTTGGCATGTGCACATTGGTGGGTGTCCTTATTCTGGACATGTGTACACTGGCGGGTGTCCTTATTCTGGGCATGCGCACACTGGTGGGTGTCCTTATTCTGGGCATGTGTACACTGGCGGGTGTCCTTATTCTGGGCATGTGCACACTGGTGGGTGTCCTTATTCTGGGCATGTGTACACTGGCGGGTGTCCTTATTCTGGGCATGTGTACACTGGCGGGTGTCCTTATTCTGGACATGTGTACACTGGCGGGTGTTCTTATTCTGGGCATGTGCACACTGGCGGGTGTCCTTATACTGGGCATGTGCACACTGGCGGGTGTCCTTATTCTGGGCATGTGCACACTGGCGGGAGTCCTTATTCCGGGCATGTGTACAATGGCGGGTGTCCTTATTCTGAGCATGCGTACACTGGCGGGTGTCCTTATTCTGGGCATGTGCACACTGGCGGGTGTCCTTATTCTGAGCATGCGTACACTGGCGGGTGTCCTTATTCTGGGCATGTGCACACTGGCGGGTGTCCTTATTCTGGGCATGTGTACACTGGCGGGTGTCCTTATTCTGGGCATGTGTAAACTGGCAGGTGTCCTTATTCTGAGCATGCGTACACTGGCGGGTGTCCTTAATCTGGGCATGTGCACACTGGCGGGTGTCCTTATTCTGGGCATGTGTACACTGGCAGATGTACTTATTTCGTGCATGTGCACACTGGCGGGTGTCCTTATTCTGGGCATGCGCACACTGGCGGGTGTTCTTATTCTGGGCATGTGCACACTGGCGGGTGTCCTTATACTGGGCATGTGCACACTGGCGGGTGTCCTTATTCTGGACATGTGTACACTGGCGGGTGTCCTTATTCTGGGCATGCGCACACTGGTTGGTGTCCTTATTCTGGGCATGTGTACACTGGCGAGTGTCCTTTTTCTGGGCATGTGCACATTGGTGGGTGTCCTTATTCTGGACATGTGTACACTGGCGGGTGTCCTTATTCTGGGCATGCGCACACTGGTGGGTGTCCTTATTCTGGGCATGTGTACACTGGCGAGTGTCCTTATTCTGGGCATGTGTACACTGGCGGGTGTCCTTATTCTGGGCATGTGCACACTGGTGGGTGTCCTTATTCTGGGCATGTGTACACTGGCGGGTGTCCTTATTCTGGGCATGTGTACACTGGCGGGTGTCCTTATTCTGGACATGTGTACACTGGCGGGTGTTCTTATTCTGGGCATGTGCACACTGGCGGGTGTCCTTATACTGGGCATGTGCACACTGGCGGGTGTCCTTATTCTGGGCATGTGTACACTGGCGGGAGTCCTTATTCTGGGCATGTGCACACTGGCGGGTGTCCTTATTCTGGGCATGTGTACACTGGCAGATGTCCTTATTCTGCACATGTGTACACTCTACGGGTGTCCTTATTCTGGGCATGTGCACACTGGCGGGTGTCTTTATTCTGGACATGTGTATACTGGCGGGTGTCCTTATTCTGGGCATGTGTACACTGGCAGATGTCCTTATTCTGGACATGTGTACACTGGCGGGTGTCCTTATTCTGGGCATGTGTACACTGGCGGGTGTCCTTATTCTGGGCATGTGCACACTGGCGGGTGTTCTTATTCTGGGCATGTGTACACTGGCAGATGTCCTTATTCTGGGCATGTGCACACTGGCGGGTGTCCTTATTCTGGGCATGTGTACACTGGCAGATGTCCTTATTCTGGACATGTGCACACTGGCGGGTGTCCTTATACTGGGCATGTGTACACTGGCAGGTGTCCTTATTCTGGGCATGTGCACACTGGCGGGTGTCCTTATTCTGGGCATGTGTACACTGGCAGATGTCCTTATTCTGGGCATGTGCACACTGGCGGGTGTCCTTATTCTGGGCATGTGTACACTGGCAGATGTCCTTATTCTGGACATGTGCACACCGGCGGGTGTCCTTATACTGGGCATGTGTACACTGGCTGGTGTCCTTATTCTGGGCATGCGCACACTGGCAGATGTCCTTATTCTGGGCATGCGTACACTGGCGGGTGTCCTTATTCTGGGCATGCGCACACTGGCGGGTGTCCTTATTCTGGGCATGTGCACACTGGCGGGTGTCCTTATTCTGGGCATGTGCACACTGGCGGGTGTCCTTATTCTGGGCATGTGCACACTGGCGGGTGTCCTTATTCTGGGCATGTGCACACTGGCGGGAGTCCTTATGTCCTTATTCTGGGCATGTGCACACTGGCGGGTGTCCTTATTCTGGGTGTGCACACTGGCGGCTGTCCTTATTCTGGGCATGTGCACACTGGCGGGTGTCCTTATTCTGGGCATGTGCACACTGGCAGGTGTCCTTATTCTGGGCATGTGCACACTGGCATGATTCCACCACAGCACCGGCACCAGATGGATTGGTCTGTGTCCCCTCGATAGCAGAGGAGGCGCCACTAGCCTCCCACCCCCACAGGTACCAACCATTGACGGATAACTGTAAGTTACTTTTTCTAATGTACTATACTGTGCTCCTGAAAAGAGACAAATCTATAGTATAACAATGACAGCGTATATACCATGTGCTGTATTCTATTTCACCAACCCCACATTACTGTACTTGGGTATTCCTTTCAAAAGTGAACATAGGGCCTTATTGACAAGTGTATGCCCATTGCGAATGCGCAGGATTCATACTGCGCGTGCAGTGAGTTGCGATTGCATCTCACTAATACGAATGCCTCTGAACAGTCACAGGTGTTCACAGGGTCAGGGGGGCGGGGCAAAGCAGCGTTGCAGGGGCAGCGAGTCGGCACAGCGGGGGGGGGGGTAGCATAAGAAACGGGAGTGCTTTTGGGGTGGCCGCATAACGCCTTACGCGGCCGCTGCGAGCAGGAAAATGGTTGCGGCCCCCATCATGTGACTACACCATCCAACGCTGCTAAAATTACTGGTAAAATTGGTGTGTCGCCATTTTCCCTGTGTTTTGCGCATGTACAGCAGAAAAATCACTGGGAAAATGGTTGCCACACCATTTTTCCGGAGATTTACGCATGCGCTGTAGACTCTGGGACAGCTGCCGCCGGCTAGAGAGGAGGGGGCCATAGACGGAGCCTGCACACGGGCCTCCTTTGCCGGGTACCCCAGTATCTGCCAGCTGCTCCACTCTCCCCTCCCCCCTGCCAGCTGCTCCACTCTCCCCTCCCCCCTGCTCCTTCGTACCGCCCCGCCTTGCCCAGTCCGCCACATACTTACCGTGTTCCCGGCTGCGCATTCCTCCGCTCCTGCTAGACTAGGGTCTTTCAGGTCTGCCTAGCAGGGGCACATGTTGGAGACGGGACGGACCTTAGCGTGGTATTATATAGATTTACGTACAGTCTGTACATCTATAAGATATTGCACGTGTGTCACATAGGCTTGGTAGATAAGGGGTTAATGCTGGCATCCTTTTTAGTAGTTAATAAAGTAAATCTGAGGCAGGATGAAGCCGCGAATCTAAGCAGGATACGGTTTGCTAAGTTCAGAAATATTTTTTTTTATTGAAAAATATATAATTTTCTAATTAGATTTTTTTTTAGAGGCCCTGGAAACAAATATTACAATCATTTTTAGCATTTAGGTGGTCATTCCAGGTTGTTCGCTCGCCAGCAGTTTTTAGCAGCCGTGCAAACGCTATGCCGCCTCCCACTGGGAGTGTATTTTAGCTTAGCAGAAGTGCGAACGAAAGGATCGCAGAGCGGCTACAAAATAATTTTGTGCAGTTTCAGAGTAGCTCAAAACCTACTCAGCGCTTGCGATCACTTCAGTCTGTTTAGTTCCCGTTTTGACGTCACAAACACGCCCTGCGCTCGCCTAGCCACGCCTGCGTTTTTCCTGGCACGCCTGCGTTTTTCCGAACACTCCCTGAAAACGGTCAGTTGACGCCCAGAAACGCCCTCTTCCTGTCAATCACTCTGCGGCTGCCTGTGCGACTGAAAAGCTTTGCTAGACCCTGTGCAAAACGACATCGTTTGTTGTAATAGTACGCCGCGCGTGTGCATTGCGCCGCATAGGCATGCGCAGAAGTGCCTTTTTTTGCCTCATCGCTGCACAGCGAACGAATGCAGCTAGCGATCAACTCGGAATGACCCCCTTAGAGTTCTCTTTGGTGTCGAGACCACACAAGGCATGATGACTGTCCGTACACTTACCTGCCGGGATTCTCATGTAATATCCCCCACAACACTGATGGTCAGGTTGAATAACGTGTATTTGACCAGCACAACAAATATGGGGAGAATCGTCGCTGGATACAATGTATTCCTCCTCGTAGCATTCATATCCATCTCTTCTGTCATGCAAAACACCCCGGCAACATACCTGTCATAGGGAACACAGAGCGTCAGGCTGAGAGAGGCATTACAGCCGGTGACCGCCGGGGACTACGCTACAGGCAACGATCACAACGCATTATGTTAATATGTTTCAGTAAATGAATCACCACAATTTTGTAGGAGTTAAAGATTTCTAAAAGCTTTAAAATAAGTTGTAGGATATTAATAAAAGTGGAACCAAGATTGAATCTGTATAAAGTTGCTCTGCGGCTATATACTCATAGTAACCGAGAACACACCGAGGGGCGTATTTATCACCACCCGCACCAGCGTGATAATTACACCCCAACTCACAACGCGGTAATACCCAGAAGCAAATGGATAGCTAGTTTTGACCCAATTTGGTGCCGCATCAGCAGGATTATTATTATTTATTATTATCCTTTATTTATATGGCGCCACAAGGGTTCCGCAGCGCCCAATTACAGAGTACATAAACAAATATTCAAACATGAAAACAGCAACTTACAGCTGAAGACAATATAGGACAAGTACAGGGTAAATAAACATAGCTACATCAGCAGATGACACTGGAATAAGTATCAGGTGGCAGAAGACTGCTGGAGTTGGTGCAATGGAAGATTATTAAAGTAAGAAAAAGGATAGTCACATGAGAGAAGAGGGCCCTGCTCGTGAGAGCTTACATTCTAAAGGGGAGGGGTAGACAGACAGGGGTGACACAGATGGGGTACATAGAGAGCGTGAAACAGAGGGTTAGGATGAGATTTGGCTGGGTTTGGTGAAGAAGTGGGTCTTGGATACAAGGCTAATGAACTGTAACACTAGTAGTTATGGAGACTCGTGAACATGAAATGGAACAATGAATATACAGTGAGTGGTATACCTCCTGTGTGCAAACTCTGGCAGCCTTAGTATAGCAAAAGAAAAGGAGTCACACCTTATAACCATGCAAATTAAAAGTAAAATGGTTTCAATAACATAACATGGGAGCTTCCAGTAAACATCATGTAATACAGTATAAAATAGCTATAACATCAGATCACTATTTATGGGGGTGGCTGCGTGCCGGAGCGTAGGAACGAAAATTTTCATGGGGGGGGGGGGGGGGGGGGGGGCAAAGGCCAAGGACTAATATAGGGCTTGGAGCTCCTTTTTCTCGACTTTGGTATCTCATTTTATGACAGTTGTCACAGTGACTGTAGATATACAAAGATTCCCGATCCTATTGTCAGGTTTACAAGAGATTGTTTGGTTTGGAGAGATCTGGGGTTTGGTACGGATGTCTGCTTAGCATGCAGGAAACTAGGTGGATGTATGTAATTCCTCCTCATAGAATACCTGTACCGAGGATGATGATAAGAGATACTTGGAGAAACTCTAGCTTGAGAGAATCCGCTGCTTCATAAGATTAAGCTACTGGCCTGATCCTGAGGATAGGACAGGAGCAGACCGAGTCTTCAGAAGTGCAAGACAAGACATATACACAGTGTCTGTAACTGGAACAACTAGAATACTAGAGCCAGACTGGACCAGAGTAGCTTGACACTATGGTACCGGGCTTGAACTATATGGCTTGGTACAGTGGAACCAGGCTTGAACCAGTATGGCTTGGCACAATGGAACCGGGCTTGAACCAGTTTGGCTTGGTACAGTGGAAACAGGCTTGAACCAGTATGGCTTGGTGCAGTGGAACCAGCCTTGAACCAGTATGGCTTGGTACAATGGAAATGGGCTTGAACCAGTATGTCTTGGTACAATGGAACGGGGCTTCAACCAGTATGGCTTGGTACAGTGGAATCAGGCTTGAACCAGTATGGCTTGGTACAATTGAACCGGGCTTGAACCAGTATGGCTTGGTACAATGGAAATGGGCTTAAACCAGTATGTCTTGGTACAATGGAACTAGGCTTGAACCAGTATGGCTTGGTACATTGGAACCGGGCTTGAACCAGTATGGCTTGGTACAGTGGAATCAGGCTTGAACCAGTATGGCTTGGTACAGTGGAACCAGGCTTGAACCAGTATGGCTTGGTACAGTGGTACCAGCCTTGAACCAGTATGGCTTGGTACAATGTAAATGGGCTTGAACCAGTATGTCTTGGTACAATGGAACGGGGCTTGAACCAGTATGGCTTGGTACAGTGGAATCAGGCTTGAACCAGTATGGCTTGGTACAATTGAACTGGGCTTGAACCAGTATGGCTTGGTACAATGGAAATGGGCTTGAACCAGTATGTCTTGGTACAATGGAACTAGGCTTGAACCAGTATGGCTTGGTACATTGGAACCGGGCTTGAACCAGTATGGCTTGGTACAGTGGAATCAGGCTTGAACCAGTATGGCTTGGTACAGTGGAACCAGCCTTGAACCAGTATGGCTTGGTACAATGGAAATGGGCTTGAACCAGTATGTCTTGGTACAATGGAACGGGGCTTGAACCAGTATGGCTTGGTACAGTGGAATCAGGCTTGAACCAGTATGGCTTGGTACAATGGAAATGGGCTTGAACCAGTATGTCTTGGTAAAATGGAACTAGGCTTGAACCAGTATGGCTTGGTACATTGGAACCGGGCTTGAACCAGTATGGCTTGGTACAGTGGAATCAGGCTTGAACCAGTATGGCTTGGTACAGTGGAATCAGGCTTGAACCAGTATGGCTTGGTACAGTGGAATCAGGCTTGAACCAGTATGGCTTGGTACAGTGGAACCAGCCTTGAACCAGTATGGCTTGGTACAATGGAAATGGGCTTGAACCAGTATGTCTTGGTACAGTGGAATCAGGCTTGAACCAGTATGGCTTGGTACAATTGAACTGGGCTTGAACCAGTATGGCTTGGTACAATGGAAATGGGCTTGAACCAGTATGGCTTGGTACAATGGAACTAGGCTTGAACCAGTATGGCTTGGTACAGTGGAATCAGGCTTGAACCAGTATGGCTTGGTACAGTGGAATCAGGCTTGAACCAGTATGGCTTGGTACAGTGGAATCAGGCTTGAACCAGTATGGCTTGGTACAGTGGAACCAGCCTTGAACCAGTATGGCTTGGTACAATGGAAATGGGCTTGAACCAGTATGTCTTGGTACAATGGAACGGGGCTTGAACCAGTATGGCTTGGTACAGTGGAATCAGGCTTGAACCAGTATGGCTTGGTACAATTGAACTGGGCTTGAACCAGTATGGCTTGGTACAATGGAAATGGGCTTGAACCAGTATGGCTTGGTACAATGGAACTAGGCTTGAACCAGTATGGCTTGGTACATTGGAACCGGGCTTGAACCAGTATGGCTTGGTACAGTGGAATCAGGCTTGAACCAGTATGGCTTGGTACAGTGGAATCAGGCTTGAACCAGTATGGCTTGGTACAGTGGAACCAGGCTTGAACCAGTATGGCTTGGTATAATGGAACTGGGCATGCCATGAACCAGTATGGCTTAGTACAATAGATTTGGCCTGGACTGGAATAACTGAGCACAAGGGATCCGGGCTGGACCGGGATAGCTTGGCACACTGAATCCAGGCTGGACCGGAATAGCTTAACACAATGGATCCAGGCTGGACCAGCATAGCTTGGCACAAATGATCCGGGCTGGACCGTAATTGCTTGGCACAATGGATCCAGGCTGGACCGTAATTTCTTGGCACAATGGATCCAGGCTGGATTGGAATAGCTTGGTACAAAGGATCCAGACTGGACTTGAATGGCTTGGCACAATGGCTCTGGGGTGGACCGGAATAGCTTGGCACAATGGATCCGGGCTGGACCGGAATAGCTTGGCACAATGAATCCAGGCTGGACCGGAATAGCTTGGCACAATGGCTCTGGGGTGGACTGGAATAGCTTGGCACAATGGATCCAGACTGGTCCAGAATAGCTTGGCACAATGGATCCGGACTGGACCGGAATGGCTTAGTAGAATAGATCTGGGCTAGACCAGAATGGCTTAGTACAATGGAACCATGCTGTATCCAGTATAGCTTGGTACAAGGCACAGCTACACTACTCTAGCTGGACAATGAGATGACACTGAGATGCAGATACACAGGGAGACCTGGTAAATGGAGCTACAGGACACCTGAAGACAAATGTTGCTCTGACTCCCTCTGAGCGTCAGAAGGTGCTTTTATCTCACTTGCTTGTATCCCATTGGTGGACATGGTCAGCTGGTCAGAAGAGATTAGAATCCGATTAGTTCATCTGCGGTCAGCTGACCGGGATCAAGATGGTGGTGCCCAGTGGACAGAGCCGGCTGGAGGACACACATGGAGATGCCGGGATTGACTGGAGAGAAGGCTGACAGACACTCCAAGAGCGCGGCAGAGATGAATCCAGAACCCAGCACCCGCGACCAGTAAGGGTCTGACACAATGAATCCTGTGCATTTTTGTCAGTGTTTCTGCGGTTATCCAGCCTCAGTTTCATTGTTTATTTTACTATAAAATGCATTGATACATTATTAAATAAATATTATTAATATTAACAAGCAATTAGTACAATAGCTGTGAGGAAGATAGTTTCAATTGTTCATCTTAAAAATGTACATTTTTATTCAGATTTCATTGACAGCCTAATCTCACGTGACAGCAGAATGAGCGCGGGTTCTAAGAAACAAGCGAAAAGTGTTTACAAGAAGATGATGTACGCAGGACAAACACGAGCCGGCGAGTTCATATAAAGCTATTATCGCTTCATCCCCATTCACTTATGTGCAGAAGTTCATGGGGGGAGGAGGGGAGGGGTGCAAAACTCTTTACCTACCCAATAGAAATCATGGGGAAGCAATTGAACCTGCTGCCCCCCTGGATCCTCTGCCCCCGGCTGTGTGTGTCCCACCGGGTATATTCCATATATTGTGAATCCCAAAGAAACTTGAAACTGTATTACAGGAGGATCTGTTTGTGTTTCTCTTTCCCTCCATACGTTTCTATCTCCTATCGCTGAGACGGAGAAGGTGGAATATCACAGAGACACCTATGGGAAGTGTAGCTGATGTGTATGAGAAGCCCCCTGTTATGCTACTGAAACCATTTTAAATACGTAAAGGAACAGACCAATGCGCACAGAGGGGGTCATTCCGAGTTGATCGCTCGCTAGCAGTCTTTAGCAGCCGTGCAAACGCTATGCCGCCTCCCACTGGGAGTGTATTGTAGCTTAGCAGAAGTGCGACCGAAAGGATCGGAGAGCGGCGGCAAAATTATTTTGTGCAGTGTCAGAGTAGCTCAATACCTACTCAGCGCTTGCGATCACTTCAGATTGTTCAGTTCCTGTTTTGACGTCATGAACACGACCTGCGTTCGCCCAGCCACGCCTGCGTTTTTCCTGCCACGCCTGCGTTTTTTCGAACACTCCCTGAAAACGGTCAGTTGACACCCAGAAACGCCCAGTTCATGTCAATCACTCTGCGGCCAGCAGTGCGACTGAAAAGCTTTGCTAGACCCTTTGTGAAACGACATCGTTCGTTGTAATAGTACGTCACGCGTGCGCATTGCGCCGCATACGCATGCGCAGAAGTGCCGTTTTTTTTGCCTCATCGCTGCATAGCGAACTAATGCAGCTAGCGATCAACTCGGAATGACCACCCGTGTCTCTGGACACAAGAGCCTACAATCTAATGGTGAACCTGAAACACAGGGCAACAACGTTACTTGTCAAAGAATACTACTGGCATTTGCAACTAGACTGAGGCTTTAGCACCAAAGAGGCCGTTTGTGAGCTGGACTTATATTATCGCACTTACCTGTCATTTATTCTATCAATGGAGACAAGTGTTAGAAATAAATAAATAACAATCCCACTGTCTTATAATAAAACAGCCGACTTTGCAGGATGTTTCCCCTCCCTACGGAATTGTGGCATCATCCTTTTTCAATGTGAAGGGTACAGAAAGAGAGAAAGCCAAAAAAAAACTGCAGCTGATGCATCCAAATTGAATTATAGGGGTTGACGCTGACTAGAGAAATTCAGCTTTATTAAATTAGTTATTCAGGGCAAACAGTTATATTCCTGCGAATAAGATGCATATCGTCGTCTGCTCACTTCCACAGGCCCTGCGCTAACACAACCTGTCTGTCGTCCAATTGTTCTGTCTTCGTACGCTGTCCATCTGGCACTTAGTGACACAACAGCAGCACATTGCAAATTTGTCTCTCCTCCCTACCAGTGTGATTACACCCCAAAGTGTCCTGTTAATCATTATATAAATTTAATAAACACCCACGTTGCTTTCTAGTGGCGATGGACAGCAATAATGACTTTTGAGACATAAAAGAGACTCGTTGTGGGAAGTTTTGTCCCATAACTGCGAAATGACACAGAGAAATGCCCGTTTCACGCATCTGACACATCATAATTCCATTTACAGCGGCATAATTACAGGGTAACGCAACATAATGCAAGGCAGATAATAGAGCCATGAAAATAAGGACATTTACATGTCATTTTGCCGCAACCCAAGGCTAAGACGCTACGTTTCCGAGTAATTTATAATTCTCTCCAAATCAGATCCTTCTTGATTTTAATTACCGTCTCCTTACGCGGCGCCTTTTGTGAATTTACTAGTCGCTCGCTCGGTGAGACTGCAGTGTTGTTGTTGACAAATTGGTACATTATTTCATTACGGGTCGTCAACGGAGGGTTTCCAGCACGATTCGTCAATAAAAGCCATTTGGAATCTCCCGCTGTGCGGTTCCCATATTGATCCAGAAACTAAACAGCAGTTAATATAAGAATTAATCTGCAAAATACAATAATTTACAGAAAAAATACTCCTAACAAATGATGGCAGGTCTTTTCACAGCTCGTTGTCAGGTAAACAAGCGCCCACTTGTGACTGAATAGCAATTGATTTTCAATAAAGGAGAACCCTGTGATTTAACCAGGCAATATAATAAATTATCAAGCCGGCCTCTGGAGTTTACTGTGGTGTAATTATGCAAAAACTGGTACAGGACAGGTAATTGCTTTATTATACAATATGGTCAATTCCATTCACTGATGTAGAGACATTAGCCCTCATTCCGAGTTGTTCGCTCGTTGCCGAGTTTCGCTATATTGCGATTAGTCGCTTACTGCGCATGCGCAAGGTTCGCAGAGCGCATGCGCTTAGTTATTTTACACAAAAGTTTGGTATTTTACTCACGGCATAACGAGGATTTTTCATCGTTCTGGTGATCGGAGTGTGATTGACAGGAAGTGGGTGTTTCTGGGCGGAAACTGGCCGTTTTATGGGTGTGTGTGAAAAAACGCTGCCGTTTCTGGGAAAAACGCAGGAGTGGCTGGAGAAACGGGGGAGTGCCTGGGCGAACGCTGGGTGTGTTTGTGAAGTCAAACCAGGAACTAAACTGACTGAACTGATCGCAGTGGCAGAGTAAGTGTGGAGCTACTCAGAAACTGCAAAGAAATTTCTATTCGCAATTAAGCAAATCTTTCGTTCGCAATTCTGCAAAGCTAAGATTCACTCCCAGTAGGCGGCGGCTTAGCGTGTGCAATGCTGCTAAAAGCAGCTAGCGAGCGAACAACTCGGAATGAGGGCCATAGGGGGTAATTCCAAGTTGATCGCAGCAGGATTTTTGTTAGCAATTGGGCAAAACCATGTGCACTGCAGGGGGGCAGATGTAACATGTGCAGAGAGAGTTAGATTTGGGTGGGTTATTTTGTTTCTGTGCAGGGTAAAATAAGAATTTACTTACCGATAATTCTATTTCTCGTAGTCCGTAGTGGATGCTGGGACTCCGTCAGGACCATGGGGAATAGCGGCTCCGCAGGAGACAGGGCACAAAAGTAAAAGCTTTAGGATCAGGTGGTGTGCACTGGCTCCTCCCCCTATGACCCTCCTCCAAGCCTCAGTTAGGATACTGTGCCCGGACGAGCGTACACAATAAGGAAGGATTTTGAATCCCGGGTAAGACTCATACCAGCCACACCAATCACACTGTACAACCTGTGATCTGAACCCAGTTAACAGCATGATAACAGCGGAGCCTCTGAAAAGATGGCTCACAACAATAATAACCCGATTTTTGTAACAATAACTATGTACAAGTATTGCAGACAATCCGCACTTGGGATGGGCGCCCAGCATCCACTACGGACTACGAGAAATAGAATTATCGGTAAGTAAATTCTTATTTTCTCTGACGTCCTAGTGGATGCTGGGACTCCGTCAGGACCATGGGGATTATACCAAAGCTCCCAAACGGGCGGGAGAGTGCGGATGACTCTGCAGCACCGAATGAGAGAACTCCAGGTCCTCCTCAGCCAGGGTATCAAATTTGTAGAATTTTGCAAACGTGTTTGCTCCTGACCAAGTAGCAGCTCGGCAAAGTTGTAAAGCCGAGACCCCTCGGGCAGCCGCCCAAGATGAGCCCACCTTCCTTGTGGAATGGGCATTTACAGATTTTGGCTGTGGCAGGCCTGCCACAGAATGTGCAAGCTGAATTGTACTACACATCCAACTAGCAATCGTCTGCTTAGAAGCAAGAGCACCCAGTTTGTTGGGTGCATACAGGATAACAGCAAGTCAGTTTTCCTGACTCCAGCCGTCCTGGAAACCTAATATTTTCAGGGCCCTGACAACATCTAGCAACTTGGAGTCCTCCAAGTCCCTAATAGCCGCAGGTACCACAATAAACTGGTTCAGGTGAAACGCTGACACCACCTTAGGGAGAAACTGGGGACGAGTCCGCAGCTCTGCCCTGTCCGAATGGACAATCAGATATGGGCTTTTGTGAGACAAAGCCACCAATTCTGACACTCGCCTGGCCGAGGCCAGGGCCAACCGCATGGTCACTTTTCATGTGAGATATTTCAAATCCACAGATTTGAGCGGTTTAAACCAATGTGATTTGAGGAATCCCAGAACTACGTTGAGATCCCACAGTGCCACTGGAGGCACAAAAGGGGGTTGTATATGCAGTACTCCCTTGACAAACTTCTGGACTTCAGGAAGTGAAGCCAATTCTTTCTGGAAGAAAATTGACAGGGCCGAAATTTGAACCTTAATGGACCCCAATTTGAGGCCCATAGACACTCCTGTTTGCAGGAAATGCAGAAATCGACCGAGTTGAAATTTCTTCGTGGGGCCTTCCTGGCCTCACCCCACGCAACATATTTTCGCCACATGTGGTGATAATGTTGTGCGGTCACCTCCTTCCTGGCTTTGACCAGGGTAGGAATGACCTCTTCCGGAATGCCTTTTTCCCTTAGGATCCGGCGTTCCACTGCCATGCCGTCAAACGCAGCCGCGGTAAGTCTTGGAACAGACATGGTACTTGCTGAAGCAAGTCCCTTCTTAGCGGCAGAGGCCATGAGTCCTCTGTGAGTATTTCTTGAAATTCCGGGTACCAAGTCCTTCTTGGCCAATCCGGAGCCACGAGTATAGTTCTTACTCCTCTACGTCTTATAATTCTCAGTACCTTGAGTATGATAAGCAGAGGAGGGAACACATACACCGACTGGTACACCCACTGTGTTACCAGAACGTCCACAGCTATTGCCTGAGGGTCTCTTGTGTTCAGGCGGGACGCCATCATGTCCACCTTTGGTCTTTCCCAACGGTTCACAATCATGTGGAAGACTTCCCGATGAAGTCCCCACTCTCCCGGGTGGAGGTCGTGTCTGCTGAGGAAGTCTGCTTCCCAGTTGTCCACTCCCGGCATGAACACTGCTGACAGTGTTATCCCATGATTTTCCGCCCAGCGAAGAATCTTTGCAGTTTCTGCCATTTCCCTCTTGCTTCTTGTGCCGCCCTGTCTGTTTACGTGGGCGACTGCCGTGATGTTGTCCCACTGGATCAATACCGGCTGACCTTGAAGCAGAGGTCTTGCTAAGCTTAGAGCAATTGTTTTATGTGGAGAGAAGTCTCCAGACTTGATCACACTCCCTGGAAATTTTTTCCCTGTGTGACTGCTCCCCAGCCTCTCCGGCTGGCATCCGTGGTCACCAGGACCCAGTCCTGAATGCCGAATCTGCGGCCCTTTAGTAGATGAGCACTCTGCAGCCACCGCAGAAGAAACACCCTTGTCCTTGGAGACAGGGTTATCCGCTGATGCATCTGAAGATGCGATCCGGACCATTTTTCCAGCAGATCCCACTGAAAAATTCTTGCGTGAAAACTGCCGAATGGAATCGCTTCGTAAGAAGCCACCATTTTTCCCAGGACCCTTGTGCAATGATGCACTGACACTTTTCCTGGTTTTAGGAGGTTCCTGACTAGCTCGGATAACTCCCTTGCTTTCTTCTCCGGGAGAAACACCCTTTTCTGGACTGTGTCCAGAATCATCCCTAGGAACAGCAAATTGTCGTCGGAAACAGCTGCGGTTTTGGAATATTTAGAATCCACCCATGCTGTCGTAGAACTACTTGAGATAGTGCTACTGCGACCTCCAACTGTTCTCTGGACCTTGCCCTTATCAGGATATCGTCCATTTTCTTTGAAGAAGAATCATCATTTCGGCCATTACCTTGGTAAAGACCCGGGGTGCCGTGGACAATCCAACCGGCATCGTCTGAAACTGATAGTGACAGTTCTGTACCACGAACCTGAGGTACCCTTAGTGAGAAGGGCAAATTGGGACATGAAGGAAGCATCCCTGATGTCCCGGGACACCATATAGTCCCCTTCTTCCTGATTCGCTATCACTGCTCTGAGTGACTCCATCTTGATTTGAACCTTTGTATGTAAGTGTTCAAATATTTCAGATTTAGAATAGGTCTCACCGAGCCGTCTGGCTTCAGTACCACAATATAGTGTGGAATAATACCCCTTTCCTTGTTGTAGGAGGAGTACTTTGATTATCACCTGCTGGGAATACAGCTTGTGAATTGTTTCCAATACTGCCTCCCTGTCGGAGGGAGACGTTGGTAAAGCAGACTTCAGGAACCTGCGAGGGGGAGACGTCTCGAATTTCCAATCTTTACCCCTGGGATACTACTTGTAGGATCCAGGGGTCCTGTACGGCCCCAGCGTCATGCTGAGGACTTGGCAGAAGCGGTGGAAGGCTTCTGTTCCTGGGAATGGGCTGCCTGCTGCAGTCTTCTTCCCTTTCCTCTATCCCTGGGCAGATATGACTGGCCTTTTGCCCGCTTGCCCTTATGGGGACGAAAGGACTGAGGCTGAAAAGACGGTGTCTTTTTCTGCTGAGATGTGACTTAGGGTAAAAAAGGTGGATTTTCCAGCTGTTGCCGTGGCCACCAGGTCCGATGGACCGACCCCAAATAACTCCTCCCCTTTATACGGCAATACTTCCATGTGCCGTTTGGAATCTGCATCACCTGACCACTGTCGTGTCCATAAACATCTTTTGGCAGATATGGACATCGCACTTACTCTTGATGCCAGAGTGCAAATATCTCTATGTGCTCTATAGTCAATAAAATACTGTCCCTGTCAAGGGTATCAATATTTTCAGTCAGGGAATCCGACCAAGCCACCCCAGCGCTGCACATCCAGGCTGAGGCGATAGCTGGTCGCAGTATAACACCAGTATGTGTGTATATACTTTTTAGGATATTTTCCAGCCTCCTATCAGCTGGCTCCTTGAGGGCGGCCGTATCTGGAGACGGTAACGCCACTTGTTTTGATAAGCGTGTGAGCGCCTTATCCACCCTAAGGGGTGTTTCCCAACGCGCCCTAACTTCTGGCGGGAAAGGGTATACCGCCAATAATTTTCTATCGGGGGAAACCCACGCATCATCACACACTTCATTTAATTTATCTGATTCAGGAAAAACTACATGTAGTTTTTTCACACCCACATAATACCCTTTTTTGTGGTACTTGTAGTATCAGAAATATGTAACACCTCCTTCATTGCCCTTAACATGTAACGTGTGGCCCTAAAGGAAAATACGTTTGTTTCTTCACCGTCGACACTGGAGTCAGTGTCCGTGTCTGTGTCTATGTCGACCGACTGAGGTAAATGGGCGTTTTAAAGTCCCTGACGGTGTTTGAGACGCCTGGACAGGTACTAATTTGTTTGCCGGCCGTCTCATGACGTCAACCGACCTTGAAGCGTGTTGACATTATCACGTAATTCCTTAAATAAGCCATCCGTTCCGGTGTCGACTCCCTAGAGAGTGACATCACCATTACAGGCAATTGCTCCGCCTCCTCACCAACATCGTCCTCATACATGTCGACACACACGTACCGACACACAGCACACACACAGGGAATGCTCTGATAGAGGACAGGACCCCACTAGCCCTTTGGGGAGACAGAGGGAGAGTTTGCCAGCACACACCAAAACGCTATAATTATACAGGGACAACCTTTATATAAGTGTTTTCCCTTATAGCATCTTAATATATAATCATATCGCCAAATAAGTGCCCCCCCTCTCTGTTTTAACCCTGTTTCTGTAGTGCAGTGCAGGGGAGAGCCTGGGAGCCTTCCCACCAGCAGTTCTGTGAGGGAAAATGGCGCTGTGTGCTGAGGAGATAGGCCCCGCCCCCTATTCCGGCGGGCTCTTCTCCCGGTTTTTCTGAGACCTGGCAGGGGTGAAATACATCCATATAGCCTCAGGGACTATATGTGATGTATTCTTTTTAGCCAGAAAAGGTATTAACATTGCTGCCCAGGGCGCCCCCCCCAGCGCCCTGCACCCTCAGTGACCGTTGGTGTGAAGTGTGCTGAGAGCAATGGCGCACAGCTGCAGTGCTGTGCGCTACCTCATGAAGACTGAAAAGCCTTCAGCCGCCGGTTTCTGGACCTCTTCTTACTTCGGCATCTGCAAGGGGGTCGGCGGCGCGGCTCCGGTGACCCATCCAGGCTGTACCTGTGATCGTCCCTCTGGAGCTAGTGTCCAGTAGCCTAAGAAGCAAATCCATCCTGCACGCAGGTGAGTTCACTTCTTCTCCCCTAGGTCCCTCGTTGCAGTGAGCCTGTTGCCAGCAGGACTCACTGAAAATAAGAAACCTATCAAAACTTTTACTCTAAGCAGCTCTTTATGAGAGCCACCTAGATTGCACCCTGCTCGGACGGGCACAAAAACCTAACTGAGGCTTGGAGGAGGGTCATAGGGGGAGGAGCCAGTGCACTCCACCTGATCCTAAAGCTTTTACTTTTGTGCCCTGTCTCCTGCGGAGCCGCTATTCCCCATGGTCCTGACGGAGTCCCAGCATCCACTAGGACGTCAGAGAAATACTGGCTGCTTTATTTTACACTGCAATTTAGATTGCAGATTGAACACACCACACCCAAATCTAACTCTCTCTGCACATGTTACATCTGCCCCACCTGCAGTGCACATGGTTTTGCCCAAATGCTAACAAAAACCCTGCTGCGATCAACTTGGAATTACCCCCGTAAACCGAATGGGTGATTTAGAGGCTGATCTGATGTTGTGAGTAAAACAAATAAAATAACTTTGCACCAGCGTAAAACCGTGCTGCGCTGCGGGTGGGAGTGATGTAACGCGCGGAGAGAGTTAGGGGCATATTTACTAAAGGTGAAATTGGTGACCACAGCAGCTCAGAACCCCGCTCATCAGCCAATCAGATTACCAGGTAACTCTGACTGATCTGATCAAGCCTGATAACGTGACAATGGCAGATGCAGACAGATGGCGTTACCTATTAGGTATACGCTCAGAATAGATACGTCCAGACTGAACTGAGTTGTCGATACCCCGCCTCTGTGACCTCTCAACGCTCAAGGAAGTCTGTAGGGGAGGGGCATCGACAACTCTTCTTTGTGGGTGAAAGAAGCCAGCCTAGGAATTATACTGGGACTGACACTGGAGCAAGAATGACTTATGGAATCCAACAATTCAGGAGCACAGAGCAGCCCAGGTAAGTTACTGTAAGTACAACGTTGGTATTATTTTGATGTATGTATTATCAGTGCTAATAGACTGACACAGGTCAGCACTGAGCGAGAACTGGATGAAATCCACAGAACGTCAATTTGTTACTTTATAGTAAACATGAAAACTAGTATAAAGTTCTAAAGATACATTATAAAACTAATCAGTGACATTACCTGCGTATAAGGGTTATAGCACTTGTCTCCGCACACGTCTTCATCTCTCCTGCAAGTGACTAACAGGCACAATTTACCATTCTCATCCCGTCCTCTTCTCTGTATATTATCACAAGGATATATGCCCTTTCTCCTGACTTCATAGCCGAGTATAATTCCATTAGGTTCTTCCGGTGGAGCCCAATGAATCTGCACCGATCTGTGAAAATAAATAGCAGTTTGAAGGGAAAATATCAATCAAGGCAGAAAGTTAATTCCAATCTACAGTATGGCTTATACGGGACATAGTTTAGGGATATGTTATTAGTGATTCTGACCATAGATTCATTATGAAATGGATTTCGTGGATTTTGCAGCCAACGTGATTATTATTGGAACTGAGCATTCTAGAAAGGAGACTGTTTACATTATATGAAACTTTTTTTTAAGGGGAAGCAGGGTTGTACTGAACAGCGGACTCTGAATTCAGCCTACTCGGGGAGTGTATATTAGCCATGTATGGGGAGGAACGAGGTCTCCATCCAGGTTGGCTACAAATAATAAAACATTGTCCAGGAAGACGCAGCTCATGTGTAGAGTCCTCCACTGGATTTCCCATGTATCATGGGGAAACGTGAAAGCTAAAGGCCCAGTGATGGGCATGAGCAGGGGAGAAGACAGCTCTGTCTGGTGGTCAGTGTGACGTATATATATATATATATATATATATATATATATATATATATATATATATATATATATACACTGCTCAAAAAAATAAAGGGAACACTAAAATAACACATCCTAGATCTGAATGAATGAAATATTCTTATTAAATACTTTGTTCTTTACATAGTTGAATGTGCTGACAACAAAATCACACAAAAATTATCAATGGAAATCAAATTTATTAACCCATGGAGGTCTGGATTTGGAGTCACACTCAAAATTAAAGTGGAAAAACACACTACAGGCTGATCCAACTTTGATGTAATGTCCTTAAAACAAGTCAAAATGAGGCTCAGTAGTGTGTGTGGCCTCCACGTGCCTGAATGACCTCCCTACAACGCCTGGGCATGCTCCTGATGAGGTGGCGGATGGTCTCCTGAGGGATCTCCTCCCAGACCTGGACTAAAGCATCCGCCAACTACTGGACAGTCTGTGGTGCAACGTGGCGTTGGTGGATGGAGCGACACATGATGTCCCAGATGTGCTCAATTGGATTTAGGTCTGGGGAACGGGCGGGCCAGTCCATAACATCAATGCCTTCATCTTGCAGGAACTGCTGACACACTCCAGCCACATGAGGTCTAGCATTGTCTTGCATTAGGAGGAACCCAGGGCCAACCGCACCAGCATATGGTCTCACAAGGGGTCTGAGGATCTCATCTCGGTACCTAATGGCAGTCAGGCTACCTCTGGCGAGCACATGGAGGGCTGTGCGGCCCCCCAAAGAAATGCCACCCCACACCATTACTGACCCACTGCCAAACCGGTTATGCTGGAGGATGTTGCAGGCAGCAGAACGTTCTCCTTGGTGTCTCCAGACTCTGTCACGTCTGTCACATGTGCTCAGTGAGAACCTGCTTTCATCTGTGAAGAACACAGAGCGCCAGTGGCGAATTTGCCAATCTTGGTGTTCTCTGGCAAATGCCAAACGTCCTGCACGGTGTTGGGCTGTAAGCACAACCCTTACCTGTGGACGTCAGACCCTCATACCACCCTCATGGAGTCTGTTTCTGATCGTTTGAGTAGACACATGCACATTTGTGGCTTGCTGGAGGTCATTATGCAGGGCTCTGGCAGTGCTCCTCCTGTTCCTCCTTGCACAAAGGCGGAGGTAGCGGTCCTGCTGCTGGGTTGTTGCCCTCCTACGGCCTCCTCCACGTCTCCTGATGTACTGGCCTGTCTCCTGGTAGCGCCTCCATGCTGTGGACACTACGCTGACAGACACAGCAAACCTTCTTGCCACAGCTCGCATTGATGTGCCATCCTGGATGAGCTGCACTACCTGAGCCACTTGTGTGGGTTGTAGACTCCGTCTCATGCTACCACTAGAGTGAAAGCACCGCCAGCTTACAAAAGTGACCAAAACATCAGCCAGAAAGCACAGCAGCTGAGAAGTGGTCTGTGGTCACCACCTGCAGAACAACTCCTTTATTGGGGGTGTCTTGCTAATTGCCTATAATTCCCACCTGTTGTCTATTCCATTTGCACAACAGCATGTGAAATTGATTGGCAATCAGTGTTGCTTCCTAAGTGGACAGTTTGATTTCACAGAAGTGCGATTGACTTGGAGTTACATTGTGTTGTTTAAGTGTTCCCTTTATTTTTTTGAGCAGTGTATATATATCTATATCTATATCATAGTGCTCACATATAAATAATACACTACCCTACGGCCATGAACCACTGGCAAGGTGACCCCAATATACCCCTCCATTGTACCTTTGTGGCATTGGTGATGCAAATAAAGGACCCTGCTCAGTAAGGATCGCAATGTTGCTTTTTAGCAGAATTTGCAATCCTTAGTCTCGCATGCTGGGGGCCGCCCACCGCAGTGACGTCAACCGCCTTTAAAACGGAGCGTTGACTCCCCCCTCACACCCCGCGAACGCCTCTGCCTGACTGACAGGCAAAGGCATTCGCATTTACTGCGGGTCAACTGTGCATGCGTCCACCGCGTGAAAGCAAAAATACCGGTTGGATCGCCATTTGCGGGATTCCGGTCAGCATTTTAACGAGGGTGTCAGGATTCCAACGTCGGGATTCCGAATCCTGGGATGCTGACAGCCGACATCTTAACCGCATCCCCTCGGGACAGAGATAAGAATATCCTTAGAAAGAACTAATGAACAAATAGGGTTGAAGTTACTAAAAGTCTAAAAGAAAAAGGGGCGGACTAGATGGTCCAAGAGGTTCTCATCTGCCGTCACGTTCTATGATTCTATAAACAGCTATCAAGATAACAAATAACTGCAGATGCCCCCGATTATTATATAGATACCCCGATTATTATACAGATACCCCAATTATTATACAGATGCCCCCGATTATTATACAGATACCCCGATTATTATACAGATACCACGATTATTATACAGATACCACGATTATTATACAGATGCCCCCGATAATTATATATAAAGGGGAAGCTGTCGCATGCCAGGGCGATTGTGCTAGTCACCTGTACCCATGCTGACCTGTAATACAATGGAACAGGTGTGGATAGCGGGGCTCTATCCTGCGTCCTGCTTAAGGCTCCAGAACACCCCATTCTCCAACCATCATCTATACATCACTAATTAATCTAATGCGCCAATTAATGTATTACAAAGCAAACAAAACTTCCCTTTGAAGTAAGGGAACGCACTTTTAGATAAAATACATTTGATGCACTAGATCAGTGGTTCTCAAACTCGGTCCTCAGGACCCCACACAGTGCATGTTTTGCAGGTAACCCAGCAGGTGCACAGGTGTATTAATTAATCACTGACACATTTTAAAAGGTCCACAGGTGGAGCAAATTATTTCACTTGCGATTATGTGAGGAGACCTGCAAAACATGAACTGTGTGGGGTCCTGAGGACCGAGTTTGAGAACCTGTGCACTAGATTATATTTCTAGGATAACAAAGTTACCAATAGTGAACAAGTTGCACGGGACAGGACACGGCGTGTTACTTGTTGATTGGTTGATGAGTTTGTGTACTGATAATACGCTCTTGATGAAGCCTTCAATGCTCTGTTTCCAAGGAGGAGATGGAGCGTTGCAGGGATGGAGCGGCGCAAACGGTGGGCAATGCGGCACAAACGGGGTCGTGTCATGGGCGTGATCGCGGCGGCTGCATGGCGTCACACACAGCCTCTGCAATGAGTAAGATGGCGCCTGGTCTCCTGCGGGCGCAGCTAAGCTGCGCTGACAGGAGGCATCAAGAATTTTTACGATTAAGCAGAAATTGCGAGGCAATTTATGTGCTGTGCAATTGGGTGTAGTATGGTTAGCCGGCAGCCGGGTTCCCGGCGCCCTGAATACCGGCGCAGGGATCCTGACCGCTGGCATAAGGACAGAGGGTGAGCGGAAATGAGCCCCTTGCAGGCTTGCTGCGCTCGCCACGCTGTTTATTCTCCCTCCAGGGGGGTCTTGGACCACCAAGAGGGAGAATAGGTGTCGGTATGCCGGATGTCGGAATTCTGGCGCCGGTATACTGAATACCACCCGTGCAATTTATGTGCTGTTTATGTGCTGTGCAAATCCTATTCAATAAAGACTGAACGACACGATGGTACAAACATCATTTACAGTAATAACTACAAGTATGACGCGGTGCGGTATCACAGAGCGTGCAGGAGCGATGTCAGACATATGTGTATGAGCCAGAGCTAATTACAAATAATAAGTGAAATACTAACATACAGTTGTATAGTAGGGGATGCAGTTAAAATACCGGCAGTCAGGACCCCAGCGGTGAGAATCTCGACACATCCTGGAGGTAATTACCGGGGGCTAGAGTTAGGGTTAGGCTAAGGAGGAGAGGGGAATCTGGGTGGGGTACTAGGGGTCAGGGGTGCTGCGGATGGAGAAGGGGGGAGCTGTGAGGAGACAGAGTGAGCAAGAGAAGGGAATCTGTGTGGGGTACTGGGGGTCAGGGGTGCTGCGGATGGAGAAGGGGGAGCTGTGAGGAGAGAGCGAGCAGGAGAGGGGAATCTGTGTGGGGTACTGGGTGTCGGGGGTGCTGCGGATGGAGAAGGAGGAGCTGTGAGGAGAGAGCGAGCAGGAGAGGGGAAACTGTGTGGGGTACTGGGGGTCAGGGGTGCCACGGATGGAGAAGGGGGAGCTGTGAGGAGACAGAGCGAGCTAGAGAGGGGAATCTGTGTGGGGTACTGGGGGTCAGGGGTGCTGCGGATGGGGAAGGGGGGAGCTGTGAGGAGACAGAGCGAGCAGGAGAGGGGAATCTCTGTGGGGTACTGGGAGTCGGGGGTGCTGCGGATGGAGAAGGGGGGAGCTGTGAGGAGACAGAGTGAGCAGGAGAGGGGAATCTGTGTGGGGTACTGGGTGTCAGGGGTGCTGCGGATGGAGAAGGGGGAGCTGTGAGGAGACAGAGCGAGCAGGAGAGGGGAAT
Organism: Pseudophryne corroboree; assembly: GCF_028390025.1. Lineage (NCBI taxonomy): Eukaryota > Metazoa > Chordata > Amphibia > Anura > Myobatrachidae > Pseudophryne > Pseudophryne corroboree. The sequence goes on from NC_086447.1 coordinate 933,825,395, forward strand.
CTGTGTGGAGTACTGGGAGTCGGGGTGCTGCGGATGGAGAAGGGGGGAGCTGTGAGGAAACAGAGCGAGCAGGAGAGGGGAATCTGTGTGGGGTACTGGATGTCGGGGGTGCTGCGGATGGAGAAGGGGGAGCTGTGAGGAGACAGAGCGAGCAGGAGAGGGGAATCTGTGTGGGGTACTAGGGGTCAGCGGTGCTGCGGATGGAGAAGGGTGAGCTGTGAGGAGACAGAGCGAGCAGGAGAGGGGAATCTGGGTGGGGTACTAGGGGTCGGGGGTGCTGCGGATGGAGAAGGGGGGAGCTGTGAGGAGAGAGCGAGCAGGAGAGGGTAATCTGTGTGGGGTACTGGGTGTCGGGGGTGCTGCGGATGGAGAAGGGGGAGCTGTGAGGAGAGAGCGAGCTAGAGGGGGGAATCTGTGGGATACTGGGTGTCGGGGGTGCTGCGGATGGAGAAGGGGTGAGCTGTGAGGAGAGAGCGAGCAGGAGAGGGGAATCTGTGTGGGGTACTGGGAGCCGGAGGTGCTGCGGATGGAGAAGTGGGGGAGCTGTGAGGAGAGAGCGAGCAGGAGAGGGGAATCTGTGTGGGGTACTGGGAGCCGGAGGTGCCGCGGATGGAGAAGGGGGGAGCTGTGAGGAGAGAGCGAGCAGGAGAGGGGAATCTGTCTGGGGTACTGGGAGCCGGAGGTGCTGCGGATGGAGAAGGGGGGAGCTGTGAGGAGACAGAGCGAGCAGGAGAGGGGAATCTGTGTGGGGTACTGGATGTCGGGGGTGCTGCGGATGGAGAAGGGGGAGCTGTGAGGAGACAGAGCGAGCAGGAGAGGGGAATCTGTGTGGGGTACTAGGGGTCAGCGGTGCTGCGGATGGAGAAGGGTGAGCTGTGAGGAGACAGAGCGAGCAGGAGAGGGGAATCTGGGTGGGGTACTAGGGGTCGGGGGTGCTGCGGATGGAGAAGGGGGGAGCTGTGAGGAGAGAGCGAGCAGGAGAGGGTAAATCTGTGTGGGGTACTGGGTGTCGGGGGTGCTGCGGATGGAGAAGGGGGATCTGTGAGGAGAGAGCGAGCTAGAGGGGGGAATCTGTGGGATACTGGGTGTCGGGGGTGCTGCGGATGGAGAAGGGGGGAGCTGTGAGGAGAGAGCGAGCAGGAGAGGGGAATCTGTGTGGGGTACTGGGAGCCGGAGGTGCTGCGGATGGAGAAGTGGGGGAGCTGTGAGGAGAGAGCGAGCAGGAGAGGGGAATCTGTGTGGGGTACTGGGAGCCGGAGGTGCCGCGGATGGAGAAGGGGGGAGCTGTGAGGAGAGAGCGAGCAGGAGAGGGGAATCTGTCTGGGGTACTGGGAGCCGGAGGTGCTGCGGATGGAAAAGGGGGGAGCTGTGAGGAGACAGAGCGAGCAGGAGAGGGGAATCTGTCTGGAGTACTGGGAGTCAGGGGTGCTGCGGATGGAGAAGTTTGGTGCTGTGAGGGGAGAAAGAGTAAGAGTGTGTGTGTGTGTGTGTGTGTGTGTGTGTGTTGTGTGTGTGTGTGTGTGTGTGTGTGTGTGTGTGTGTGTGTGTGTGTGTGTGTGTGTGTGTGTGTGTGTGTAGGGGTGGGGGGATTCCATATGGTTTATATATATATATATATATATATATATATATATATATAAAAACATACATGAAAACTTGTTAGCATACATGTAAGCATCCCCTGTGTATCGTTTGATATTGGTGATGTAGCGTGAGATGCCTCATACATTCAGCCTCAATACGTCATGCAGCGCGAGATGCCTCATACATCCAGCCTCAATACATCATGCAGGGTGAGATGCCTCATACATTCAGCCTTAATACACCATGTAGCGTGAGATGCCTCATACATCCAGCCTCAATACGTCATGCAGCGCGAGATGCCTCATACATCCAGCCTCTATACACCATGCAGCGCGAGATGCCTCATACATCCAGCCTCAATACACCATGCAGCGTGAGTTGCCTCATACATCCAGCCTCAATACACCATGCAGCGCGAGATGCCTCATACATCCAGCCTTAATACACCATGTAGCGTGAGATGCCTCATACATCCAGCCTCAATACGTCATGCAGCGCGAGATGCCTCATACATCCAGCCTCAATACACCATGCAGCATGAGATGCCTCATACATCCAGCCTCAATACACCACGAAGCGTGAGATGCCTCATACATCCAGCCTTAATACACCATGTAGCGTGAGATGCCTCATACATCCAGCCTCAATACACCATGCAGCGTGAGATGCCTCATACATCCAGCCTCAATATGCCATGCTGCGTGAGATGCCTCATACATCCAGCCTCAATACACCATGCAGCATGAGATGCCTCATACATCCAGCCTCAATACACCATGCAGCGTGAGATGCCTCATACATCCAGCCTCAATACACCATGCAAAGTGAGATGCCTCATACATCCAGCCTCAATACACCATGCAGCGTGAGATGCCTCATACATCCAGTCTCAATACACCATACAGCGTGAGATGCCTCATACATCCAGCCTCAATACGCCATGCAGCGAGAGATGCCTCATACATCTAGCCTCAATACGCCATGCAGCGCGAGATGCCTCATACATCCTGCCTCAATACACCATGCAGCGTGAGATGCCTCATACATCCAGCCTCAATACACCATGCAGCGTGAGATGCCTCATACATCCAGCCTCAATACACCATGCAGCGTGAGATGCCTCATACATCCAGCCTCAATACACCATGCAGCGTGAGATGCCTCATACATCCAGCCTCAATACGCCATGCAGCGAGAGATGCCTCATACATCTAGCCTCAATACGCCATGCAGCGCGAGATGCCTCATACATCCTGCCTCAATACACCATGCAGCGTGAGATGCCTCATACATCCAGCCTCAATACACCATGCAGCGTGAGATGCCTCATACATCCAGCCTCAATACACCATGCAGCGTGAGATGCCTCAAACATCCAGCCTCAATACACCATGCAGCGTGAGATGCCTCATACATCCAGCCTCAATACACCATGCAAAGTGAGATGCCTCATACATCCAGCCTCAATACACCATGCAGCGTGAGATGCCTCATACATCTAGCCTCAATACGCCATGCAGCGCGAGATGCCTCATACATCCTGCCTCAGTACACCATGCAGCGTGAGATGCCTCATACATCCAGCCTTAATACACCATGTAGCGTGAGATGCCTCATACATCCAGCCTCAATACGCTATGCAGCGTGAGATGCCTCATACATCCAGCCTCAATACACCATGCAGCGCGAGATGCCTCATACATCCAGCCTCAATACGCCATGCAGCGCGAGATGCCTCATACATCCAGCCTCAATACACCATGCAGCGTGAGATGCCTCATACATCCAGCCTCAATACACATGCAGCGTGAGATGCCTCATACATCCAGCCTCAATACACCATGCAGTGTGAGATGCCTCATACATCCAGCCTCAATACATCATGCAGCGCGAGATGCCTCATACATCCAGCCTCAATACATCATGCAGCGCGAGATGCCTCATACATCCAGCCTCAATACATCATGCAGCGTGAGATGCCTCATACATCCAGCCTCAATACACCATGCAGCATGAGATGCCTCATACATCCAGCCTCAATACGCCATGCAGCGCGAGATGCCTCATACATCCAGCCTCAATACACCATGCAGCGTGAGATGCCTCATACATCTATCCTCAATACTTTATATGGGTACAGGTCATTAAGTCGACCACTATTGGTCGACATGCATTAGGTCGACGTGTTCACTAGGTCGACGTAGCAAAGGTCGACAGATCAAAAGGTTGACATGAGTGTTTCACATTTTTTAAAACATTTTTTAACTTTTTCACACTTTACAATTCACGTAGACTACGATTGGGAATAGTAACCTGTGCCGGGAGCAGCGGTCGCGGAGCGAGGCACCTTGCCCTAAGAATGGCGAGCAAAGAAAACACCACTTTACGAAGAAAACAACACAAAAAAATAAAATTAAAATAAAGTGACCTTTTTCCATGTCGACCTAATAACCGTGTCAGCCTATTTCAGGTGTCGACCTAGTCACTGTCGACCAAAAGATAGTCACCTAATGACTGTCGACCTAATTACTGTCGACCCTATGATCCACACCCATATCACATTATTGCTGCGTTACTCAGTTGCATTATGTTGGAACTGAGACACATACTGTACATACACACACACACACATACAGTACATGCACACATATAATCACATGCACACACGCACATATCAGCCGGACACATGATGTACTCTCAGCCTCATGCATGATGTATTGCAGGGACTGTTGTATTGTTTGCAAAGTTACAGCAAGACAGGCGTCTGCACCAGCCAGCTCCGTCATACTTCAGGATCAGAATTAATGAATTACCTATTGATTAAATTCCACTCTAGCAAATCCACCATGGCAAATAAATGAAGTAGCCGGGGCACGTGTAGGCCACGAGCAGGCATGTCAGGGCAATCGATCAGCAGTTAGTAATCTTTGGGGATATGGGAAGAGTTGATGATAATATGACATGTGAGAAAAGGAATGCTAACAGCACATTACCGGCTGCGGTGAGCAATCACGCTGACACTGTCAACCACCGGAGCTAAAACATCCTAATACTGTCACCACCGGAGCTAAAACACCCTGACACTGTCATCACCGGAGCTAAAACATCCTAATACTGTCACCAGCAGAGCTAAAACACCCTGACACTGTCATCACCGGAGCTAAAACATCCTAATACTGTCACCACCGGAGCTAAAACACCCTGACACTGTCACCACCGGAGCTAAAACACCCTGACACTGTCACCACCGGAGCTAAAACACCCTGACACTGTCACCACCGGAGCTAAAACACCCTGACACTGTCACCACCGGAGCTAAAACACCCTGACACTGTCACCACCGGAGCTAAAACACCCTGACACTGTCACCACCGGAGCTAAAACACCCTGACACTGTCACCACCGGAGCTAAAACACCCTGACACTGTCACCAGCGGAGCTAAAACACCCTGACACTGTCACCACCGGAGCTAAAACACCCTGACACTGTCACCACCGGAGCTAAAACACCCTGACACTGTCACCACCGGAGCTAAAACACCCTGACACTGTCACCACCGGAGCTAAAACACCCTGACACTGTCACCACCGGAGCTAAAACACCCTGACACTGTCACCACCGGAGCTAAAACACCCTGACACTGTCACCACCGGAGCTAAAACACCCTGACACTGTCACCACCGGAGCTAAAACACCCTGACACTGTCACCACCGGAGCTAAAACACCCTGACACTGTCACCAGCGGAGCTAAAACACCCTGACACTGTCACCACCGGAGCTAAAACACCCTGACACTGTCACCACCGAAGCTAAAACACCCTGACACTGTCACCACCGGAGCTAAAACACCCTGACACTGTCACCACCGGAGCTAAAACACCCTGACACTGTCACCACCAGAGCTAAAACACCCTGACACTGTCACCAGCGGAGCTAAAACACCCTGACACTGTCACCACCGGATTTAAACACCCTGACACTGTCACCACCGGAGCTAAAACACCCTGACACTGTCACCACCGGAGCTAAAACACTCTGACACTGTCACCACCGGAGCTAAAACACCCTGACACTGTCACCACCAGAGCTAAAACACCCTGACACTGTCACCAGCGGAGCTAAAACACCCTGACACTGTCACCACCGGAGCTAAAACACCCTGACACTGTCACCACCGGAGCTAAAACACCCTGACACTGTCACCACCGGAGCTAAAACACCCTGACACTGTCACCACCGGAGCTAAAACACCCTGACACTGTCACCACCGGAGCTAAAACACCCTGACACTGTCACCACCGGAGCTAAAACACCCTGACACTGTCACCACCGGAGCTAAAACACCCTGACACTGTCACCACCGGAGCTAAAACACCCTGACACTGTCACCACCGGAGCTAAAACACCCTGACACTGTCACCACCGGAGCGAAAACACCCTGACACTGTCACCACCGGAGCTAAAACACCCTGACACTGTCACCACCGGAGCTAAAACACCCTGACACTGTCACCACCGGAGCTAAAACACCCTGACACTGTCACCACCGGAGCTAAAACACCCTGACACTGTCACCACCGGAGCTAAAACACCCTGACACTGTCACCACCGGAGCTAAAACACCCTGACACTGTTACCACCGGAGCTAAAACACCCTGACACTGTCACCACCAGAGCTAAAACACCCTGACACTGTCACCACCAGAGCTAAAACACCCTGACACTGTCACCACCGGAGCTAAAACACCCTGACACTGTCACCACCGGAGCTAAAACACCCTGACACTGTCACCACCGGAGCTAAAACATCCTGAAACTGTCACCACCGGAGCTAAATCACCCTGACACTGTCACCACCGGAGCTAAAACATCCTAATACTGTCACCAGCTGAGCTAAAACACCCTGACACTGTCACCACCGGAGCTAAAACACCCTGACACTGTCACCACCGGAGCTAAAACACCCTGACACTGTCACCACCGGAGCTAAAACACCCTGACACTGTCACCACCAGAGCTAAAACACCCTGACACTGTCACCACCGGAGCTAAAACACCCTGACACTGTCACCACCGGAGCTAAAACACCCTGACACTGTCACCACCAGAGCTAAAACACCCTGACACTGTCACCACCGGAGCTAAAACACCCTGACACTGTCACCACCGGAGCTAAAACACCCTGACACTGTCACCACCGGAGCTAAAACACCCTGACACTGTCACCACCAGAGCTAAAACACCCTGACACTGTCACCACCAGAGCTAAAACACCCTGACACTGTCACCACCGGAGCTAAAACACCCTGACACTGTCACCACCGGAGCTAAAACACCCTGACACTGTCACCACCGGAGCTAAACATCCTAATACTGTCACCAGCAGAGCTAAAACACCCTGACACTGTCACCACCGGAGCTAAAACATCCTAATACTGTCACCACCGGAGCTAAAACATCCTAATATTGTCACCAGCGGAGCTAAAACACCCTGACACTGTCACCACCGGAGCTAAAACATCCTAATACTGTCACCAGCGGAGCTAAAACACCCTGACACTGTCACCACCGGAGCTAAAACATCCTAATACTGTCACCAGCAGAGCTAAAACACCCTGACACTGTCACCACCGGAGCTAAAACATCCTAATACTGTCACCACCGGAGCTAAAACACCCTGACACTGTCACCACCGGAGCTAAAACATCCTAATACTGTCACCACCGGAGCTAAAACACCCTGACACTGTCACCACCGGAGCTAAATCACCCTGACACTGTCACCACCGGAGCTAAAACACCCTGACACTGTCACCACCGGAGCTAAAACACCCTGACACTGTCACCACCGGAGCTAAAACACCCTGACACTGTCACCACCGGAGCTAAAACATCCTAATACTGTCACCAGCGGAGCTAAAACGGGATCCGGTCTGAAGATCGACAGTGTCTAGGTCGACAATGTTTAGGTCGACCACTATAGGTCGACAGTCACTAGGTCGACATGGATGGAAGGTCGACAGGGTTTCTAGGTCGACATGTGCTAGGTCGACAGGTCTAAAGGTCGACATGAGTTTTTCACATTTTTTTTCTTTGTTTGAATTTTTTCATACTTAACGATCCACGTGGACTACGATTGGAACGGTAAAGTGTGCCGAAGCATGGCGAGCGAAGCGAGCCATGCGAGGGGACGTGGTGGACTAATTTGGGATCCCGGTCACTCTACGAAGAAAACGACGCAAAAAAAAACAAAAAACCTCATGTCGACCTTTAGACCTGTCGACCTAGCACATGTCGACCTAGAAACCCTGTCGACCTTCCATCCATGTCGACCTATAGTGGTCGACCTAAACATTGTCGACCTAGACACTGTCGATTTGATGAACCACACCCGGCTAAAACACCCTGACACTGTCACCAATGGAGCTAAAACACCATGACACTGTCACCAGCGGAACTAAAACACCCTGATACTGTCACCACCAGAGCTAAAACACCCTGACACTGTCACCACCGGAGCTAAAACACCCTGACACTGTCACCACCGGAGCTAAAACACCCTGACACTGTCACCAGCGGAGCTAAAACACCCTGATACTGTCACGACCGGAGCAAAAACACCCTTACTGTCACCAACGGAGCTAAAACACCCTGACACTGTCACCACCGGAGCTAAAACACCCTGACACTGTCACCACCAGAGCTAAAACACCCTGACACTGTCACCACCAGAGCTAAAACACCCTGACACTGTCACCACCGGAGCTAAAACACCCTGACACTGTCACCACCGGAGCTAAAACACCCTGACACTGTCACCACCGGAGCTAAACATCCTAATACTGTCACCAGCAGAGCTAAAACACCCTGACACTGTCACCACCGGAGCTAAAACATCCTAATACTGTCACCACCGGAGCTAAAACATCCTAATATTGTCACCAGCGGAGCTAAAACACCCTGACACTGTCACCACCGGAGCTAAAACATCCTAATACTGTCACCAGCGGAGCTAAAACACCCTGACACTGTCACCACCGGAGCTAAAACATCCTAATACTGTCACCAGCAGAGCTAAAACACCCTGACACTGTCACCACCGGAGCTAAAACATCCTAATACTGTCACCACCGGAGCTAAAACACCCTGACACTGTCACCACCGGAGCTAAAACATCCTAATACTGTCACCACCGGAGCTAAAACACCCTGACACTGTCACCACCGGAGCTAAATCACCCTGACACTGTCACCACCGGAGCTAAAACACCCTGACACTGTCACCACCGGAGCTAAAACACCCTGACACTGTCACCACCGGAGCTAAAACACCCTGACACTGTCACCACCGGAGCTAAAACATCCTAATACTGTCACCAGCGGAGCTAAAACGGGATCCGGTCTGAAGATCGACAGTGTCTAGGTCGACAATGTTTAGGTCGACCACTATAGGTCGACAGTCACTAGGTCGACATGGATGGAAGGTCGACAGGGTTTCTAGGTCGACATGTGCTAGGTCGACAGGTCTAAAGGTCGACATGAGTTTTTCACATTTTTTTTCTTTGTTTGAATTTTTTCATACTTAACGATCCACGTGGACTACGATTGGAACGGTAAAGTGTGCCGAAGCATGGCGAGCGAAGCGAGCCATGCGAGGGGACGTGGTGGACTAATTTGGGATCCCGGTCACTCTACGAAGAAAACGACGCAAAAAAAAACAAAAAACCTCATGTCGACCTTTAGACCTGTCGACCTAGCACATGTCGACCTAGAAACCCTGTCGACCTTCCATCCATGTCGACCTAGTGACTGTCGACCTATAGTGGTCGACCTAAACATTGTCGACCTAGACACTGTCGATTTGATGAACCACACCCGGCTAAAACACCCTGACACTGTCACCAATGGAGCTAAAACACCATGACACTGTCACCAGCGGAACTAAAACACCCTGATACTGTCACCACCAGAGCTAAAACACCCTGACACTGTCACCACCGGAGCTAAATCACCCTGACTGTCACCAATGGAGCTAAGACACCCTGACACTGTCACCAGCGGAGCTAAAACACCCTGATACTGTCACGACCGGAGCAAAAACACCCTTACTGTCACCAACGGAGCTAAAACACCCTGACACTGTCACCAGCGGAGATAAAACACCCTGACACTGTCACCACCGGAGCTAAAACACCCTGACACTGTTACCACCGGAGCTAAAACACCCTGACACTGTCACCACCGGAGCTAAAACACCCTGACACTGTTACCACCGGAGCTAAAACACCCTGACACTGTCACCACCGGAGGAAAATCACCCTGACACTGTCACCAGCGGAGATAAAACACCCTGACACTGTCACCACCGGAGCTAAAACACCATGACTGTCACCACCGGAGGAAAAACACCCTGACACTGTCACCAGTGGAGCTAAAACACCCTGACACTGTCACCAGCGGAGCTAAAACACCCTGACATTGTCACCACCAGAGCTAATACACCCTGACACTATTACCACCGGAGCTAAAACACCCTGACATTGTCACCACCGGAGCTGAAACACCCTGACACTGTCACCACCGGAGCTGAAACACCCTGACACTGTCACCACCGGAGCTAAAACACCCTGACACTGTCACCACCGGAGCTAAAACACCCTGACACCGTCACCACCGGAGCTAAAACACCCTGACACTGTCACCAGCGGAGCTAAAACACCCTGACACCGTCACCACCGGAGCTAAAACACCCTGACACTGTCACCACCGGAGCTAAAACACCCTGATACTGTCACCACCAGAGCTAAAACACCCTGACACTGTCACCACCGGAGCTAAATCACCCTGACTGTCACCAATGGAGCTAAGACACCCTGACACTGTCACCAGCGGAGCTAAAACACCCTGATACTGTCACGACCGGAGCAAAAACACCCTTACTGTCACCAACGGAGCTAAAACACCCTGACACTGTCACCAGCGGAGATAAAACACCCTGACACTGTCACCACCGGAGCTAAAACACCCTGACACTGTTACCACCGGAGCTAAAACACCCTGACATTGTCACCACCGGAGCTAAAACACCCTGACACTGTTACCACCGGAGCTAAAACACCCTGACACTGTCACCACCGGAGGAAAATCACCCTGACACTGTCACCAGCGGAGATAAAACACCCTGACACTGTCACCACCGGAGCTAAAACACCATGACTGTCACCACCGGAGGAAAAACACCCTGACACTGTCACCAGTGGAGCTAAAACACCCTGACACTGTCACCAGCGGAGCTAAAACACCCTGACATTGTCACCACCAGAGCTAATACACCCTGACACTATTACCACCGGAGCTAAAACACCCTGACATTGTCACCACCGGAGCTGAAACACCCTGACACTGTCACCACCGGAGCTGAAACACCCTGACACTGTCACCACCGGAGCTAAAACACCCTGACACTGTCACCAGCGGAGCTAAAACACCCTGACACCGTCACCACCGGAGCTAAAACACCCTGACACTGTCACCAGCGGAGCTAAAACACCCTGACACTGTCACCACCGGAGCTAATAATCCCAGACACTGTCACCACCAGAACTAAAACACCCTGACACTGTCACCAGCAGAGCTAAATCACCCTGATACGGTCACCACCGGAGCTAAAACACCTTGACACTGTCATCACCGGAGCAAAATCACCCTGACATTGTCACCAGCAGAGCTAAAACACCCTGACACTGTCACCACCGGAGCTAAAACACCCTGACACTGTCACCACCGGAGCTAATACACCCTGACACTGTCACCACCGGATCTAAAATAGGATTTTAATACCTACCGGTAAATCCTTTTCTCTAAGTCCGTAGAGGATGCTGGGGTCACTTCAAGAACCATGGGGTATAGACGGGATCCGCAGGAGACATAGGCAGTTTAAGACTTTCAAAGGGGTGTGAAATGGCTCCTCCCGGCCTCTATGCCCCTCCTCCAGACTCCAGTTATAGGAACTGTGCCCAGGGAGACGGACATTTCGAGGAAAAGGATTTATTGTTAAACTAAGGTGAGATACATACCAGCTCACACCTCAAGCACGCCGCACAACATGACATTCAACACAACGCAAGTCAACGGCATGAACAACATCAGCAACAGGCTGACTATAAACGTAACACAACATGTGTGTAACCATAACTAATAACTGCAGACACAGTACGCACTGGGTCAGGCGCCCAGCATCTTCTACGGACTAAGAGAAAAGGATTTACCGGTAGGTATTAAAATCCTATTTTCTCATACGTCCTAGAGGATGTTGGGGTCACTTCAAGAACCATGGGGTTTATACCAAAGCTCTAGAACGGGTGGGAGAGTGCGGATGACTCTGCAGCACCGATTGACCAAACATGAGGTCCTCATCAGCCAGGGTATCAAACTTGTAGAACTTCGCAAAGGTGTTTGAACCCGACCAAGTCGCCGCTCGGCAAAGTTGTAATGCCGAGACCCCCCGGGCAGCCGGCCAGGGCGAGCCCATTTTTCTGGTAGAATGGGCCTTCACCGATTTCGGTAACAGCAATCCAGCCGTAGAATGAGCCTGCTGAATAGTATGACAGATCCAGCGCGCAATAGTCTGCTTGGAAGCAGGAGCCCCAATTTTGTTGTGAGCATACAGGACAAACAGAGCCTCCGTTTTCCTAAACTGAGCCGTTCTGGCCACATAAATTTTCAAAGCTCTGACTACGTCGAGAAACTTAGATTCCAGCAAGGCGTCAGTAGCCACTGGCACCACAATAGGTTGGTTCAAGTGGAACGACGAAACCACTTTCGGCAGAAACTGCTGACGAGTCCTCAACTCTGCTCTATCTTCATGGAAGATCAAATAAGGGCTCTTGTGAGACAAGGCCGCCAATTCAGACACCCGCCTGGTGGATGCCAAGGCCAACAGCATGACCACTTTCCAAGTGAGGAATTTCAACTCCACCTTTTGTAAAGGTTCAAACCAATGAGATTGAAGGAACTGCAACACCACGTTAAGATCCCACGGTGCCACAGGGGGCACAAAGGGAGGTTGGATGTGCAACACGCCTTTCACAAAAGTCTGAACTTCTGGAAGGGAGGCCAATTGTTTTTGGAAGAAAACCGATAAGGCTGAAATTTGTACTTTAATGGAGCCCAACTTTAGGGCCGCATCCACACCGGCTTGTAGAAAATGGAGAAAACATCCTAACTGAAATTCTTCCGTAGGAGCCTTCTTGGATTCACACCAAGACACGTATTTTCTCCAAATACGGTGGTAATGTTTAGACGTTACTCCTTTCCTGGCCTGAATAAGAGTGGGGATGACTTCCTTGGGAATACCCTTTCGGACTAGGATCCGGCGTTCAACCTCCAAGCCGTCAAACGAAGTCACGGTAATTCTTGGAACACACACGGCCCCTGCTGTAACAGATCCTCCCTCAGAGGAAGAGGCTAGGGATCTCCTATGAGTAATTCCTGAAGATCTGGAAACCAAGCCCTCCTTGGCCAGTCTGGAACAACGAGGATCGCTTGAACCTTTGTTCTTCTTATGATCTTTATCACTTTTGGAATGAGTGGAAGCGGAGGAAACACGTACACCGACTGAAACACCCACGGTGTCACTAGGGTGTCCACTGCTATTGCTTGAGGGTCTCTCGACCTGGAACAATATCTCTGAAGTTTCTTGTTGAGGCGAGAGGCCATCATGTCTATTTGAGGAATTCCCCAAAGACTTGTCACCTCTGCAAAGACCTCTTGATGAAGACCCCACTCTCCTGGATGGAGATCGTGTCTGCTGAGGAAGTCTGCTTCCCAGTTGTCCACTACTGGAATGAAGATCGCTGACAGAGCGCTTGTACGTCTTTCCGCCCAACGGAGAACCTTTGTGGCCCCTGCCATAGCCGCTCTGCTCTTTGTTCCGCCCTGGCGGTTTATGTACGCTACTGTTGTTAAGTTGTCCGACTGAATCAAGACAGACTGATTGCGAAGATGTTCCGCTTGCAGAAGGCCATTGTGAATGGCCCTTAACTCCAGAATGATTATGTGTACATTTCCTGGCTTGACCATCTTCCCTGGAAGCTTTCCCCCTGTGTGACTGCTCCCCAGCCTCGGAGACTCGCATCCGTGGTCACTAAGATCCAGTTCTGGATCCCGAACCTGCGTCCCTCTAGGAGGTGAAAGCTGTGCAGCCACCACAGGAGTGAGATTCTGGTCTTGGAAGACAGGGTTATCCTTTGGTGCATGTGCAGATGGGACCCAGACCACTTGTCCAGCAGGTCCCACTGAAACACTCTGGCATGGAATCTGCCAAACTGAATGGCCTCGTAGGCCGCCACCATCTTCCCTAGCAACCAAGTGCATTGATGGATCGATACTCTTGGCGGTTTCAGGATTTGTTTGACCAGGTTCTGAATTTCCAGAGCCTTTTCCACTGGAAGAAAAATAAGATTTTAAACCTACCGGTAAATCTTTTTCTCGTAGTCCGTAGAGGATGCTGGGACTCCGTAAGGACCATGGGGATAGACGGGCTCCGCAGGAGACATGGGCACTTTTAGAAAGACTTTGGGTGTGCACTGGCTCCTCCCTCTATGCCCCTCCTCCAGACCTCAGTTAGAGAAACTGTGCCCAGGGGAGATGGACAGTACGAGGAAAGGATTTTTGTTAATCCAAGATTAAATACCAACCACACCAAGATTCATACCAGCCACACCAATCACACCGTATAACTTGTGATATACTACCTCAGTTAACAGTATGAAAACAACATAGCATCAGTCCAAGACCGAGGAAACTATAACATAACCCTTATGTAAGCAATAACTATATACAAGTCTTGCAGAAGTAGTCCGCACTTGGGACGGGTGCCCAGCATCCTCTACGGACTACGAGAAAAAGATTTACCTGTAGGTTTAAAATCTTATTTTTTTCTAACGTCCTAGAGGATGCTGGGACTCCGTAAGGACCATGGGGATTATACCAAAGCTCCCAAACGGGCGGGAGAGTGCGGATGACTCTGCAGCACCGATTGAGCAAACCGGAGGGCCTCCTCAGCCAGGGTATCAAACGTATAGAACTTTGCAAAGGTGTTTGACCCCGACCAAGTAGCAGCTCGGCACAGCTGTAGTGCCAAGACCCCTCGGGCAGCCGCCCAAGAAGAGCCCACCTTCCTAGTGGAATGGGCCTTAACCGATTTCGGTAACGGCAATCCTGCCGTAGAATGTGCCTGCTGAATCGTGTTACAGATCCAGCGAGCAATAGTCTGCTTTGAAGCAGGGCCGCCAACTTTGTTGGCTGCATACAGGACAAACAGTGCTTCTGTATTTCTGATCCTAGCCGTTCTGGCCACGTAAATTTTCAAAGCCCTGACCACATCAAGGGACTCGGAATCCTACAAGTCACGTGTAGCCACAGGCACGACAATAGGTTGGTTCATATAAAAGGATGAGACCACCTTAGGCAGGAATTGAGGACGGGTCCGCAATTCCGCTCTATCCATATGGAAAACCAGATAGGGGCTTTTATGTGATAAAGCCGCCAATTCCGAAACTTGCCTAGCCGAAGCCAAGGCTAACAACATAACCACCTTCCAGGTGAGATATTTCAACTCCACTGTCTTAAGTGGTTCAAACCAATGCGACATAAGGAAACTTAAAACGTTAAGGTCCCAAGGTGCCACAGAGGGTACAAAAGGAGGCTGAATATGCAGTACTCCCTTCACAAAAGTCTGTACTTCAGGTAATGAGGCCAATTCCTTTTGAAAGAAAATGGATAAGGCCGAAATCTGAACTTTTAATGGAGCCTAATTTTAGGCCCAAATTAGCCCACTCCAGTTTGTAGGAAGTGAAGAAAACGGCCCAGGTGGAATTCTTCCGTAGGAGCATTCCTGGCCTCACACCAAGAAACATATTTTCGCCATATTCGGTGATAATGTTTAGACGTCACGTCCTTCCTAGCCTTTATTAGCGTAGGAATGACCTCATCTGGAATACCCTTTTCCGCTAGGATCCGGCGTTCAACCGCCATGCCGTCAAACGCAGCCGCGGTAAGTCTGGGAACAGACAGGGACCTTGTTGTAACAGGTCCTGCCTTAGAGGAAGAGGCCACGGATCTTCTGTGAGCATTTCTTGCAGATCCGGATACCAGGTCCTTCATGGCCAATCTGGAACAATGAGAATTGTTCTCACTCCTCTTTTTCTTATTATCCTCAACACCTTGGGTATGAAAGGAAGAGGAGGAAACACATATACCGACTGGAACACCCACGGTGTCACTAGGGCGTCCACAGCTATCGCCTGAGGGTCTCTTGACCTGGCGCAATACCTTTGTAGCTTTTTGTTGAGACGGGATGCCATCATGTCTATTTGGGGTAGTCCCCACTGACTTGCAATCTGCGTGAAGATTTCCTGATGAAGTCCCCACTCTCCCGGATGCAGATCGTGTCTGCTGAGGAAGTCTGCTTCCCAGTTGTCCACTCCCGGAATGAACACTGCTGACAGAGCGCTTACATGATTTTCCGCCCAGCGAAGAACTCTGGTGGGTTCCGCCATTGCCACTCTGCTCCTTGTGCCGCCATGGCGGTTAACATGAGCTACTGCGGTGATGTTGTCTGACTGGATCAGAACTGGTCGATTGCGAAGTAAGATCTCCGCTTGACGTAGGGCGTTGTATATGGCCCTTAGTTCCAGGATGTTGATGTGAAGACAAGTCTCTTGACTCGACCAAAGTCCTTGGAAATTTCTTCCCTGTGTGACCGCTCCCCAACCTCGGAGGCTCGTGTCCGTGGTCACCAGGATCCAGTCTTGAATGCCGAACCTGCGGCCCTCTAGAAGGTGAGCACTGTTTTGCCACCACAGGAGAGATACTCTGGCCCTGGGGAACAGGGTGATTCGCTGATGCAATTGCAGATACGACCCGGACCATTTGTCCAATAGGTCCCATTGGAAGGCCCTTGCATGGAATCTGCCTTATGGACTGGCTTCGTATGTTGCCACCATATTTCCCAGAACTTGAGTGCAATGATGTACTGACACTTGTTTTGGCTTCAACAAGTTCATGACTAGAGTCATGAGTTCCTGCGCTTTTTCCTTCGGAAGTAAAACCCTTTTCTGGTCTGTGTCCAGAATCATGCCCAAGAAGGGCAGACGAGTTGTAGGATTCATCTGCGACTTTGGAATATTGAGAATCCAGCCGTGTCGCTGTAACACATTCCGTGAAAGTGATACGCTGCTCAGCAACTTCTCCCGTGATCTCGCTTTTATGAGGAGATCGTCCAAGTACTGGATAATTGTGACACCCTGCTTGCGCAGGAGCACCATCATTTCCGCCATTACCTTCGTGAAAATTCTCGGGGCCGTGGAAACCCCAAATGGCAACGTTTGAAATTGGTAATGACAATCCTGTACATCAAAACTCAGGTACGCCTGATGAGGAGGATATATGGGGACATGCAGGTATGCATCCTTTATGTCCAGAGATACCAAAAAAATCTCCCCCTTCTAGGCTGGCGATGACCGCCCTGAGTGATTCCATCTTGAACTTGAACCGTTTAAAGTAAAGGTTCAGGCATTTTAAATTTAAAATGGGTCTGACCGAACCGTCCGGTTTCGGAACCACAAACAGAGTTGAGTAGTACCCCTTCCCTCTTTGAAGCAGGGGAACCTCTACCACCACTTGTTGCAGACACAATTTGTGAATCGCATGTAACACTATCTCCCTTTGCAGGGGTTGTTTCGGTAGGGCCGATTTGAAAAACCGGCGAGGAGGCACTTCTTCGAATTCCAGCCTGTAACCCTGGGAAACAATTTCTATTGCCCATGGATCCACCTGTGAGTGGACCCAGACATGGCTGAACAGTCGAAGACGTGCCCCCACAGGAGCTGACTCCCCCAGGGGGGCCCCAGCGTCATGCGGTGGATTTATCAGAGGCTGGGGAGGACTTCTGTTCCTGGGAACTAGCTGTGTTGTGCAGCTTTTTCCCTCTGCCCTTACCTCTGGCAAGAAAGGACGATCCACGTGCTCTCTTGCTTTTATTGGAACGAAAGGACTGCATTTGATAATGAGGCGCTTTCTTAGATTGTGAGGGAATATATGGCAAAAAATGTTATTTACCTGCCGTAGCCGTGGAGACGAGATCCGAGAGGCCCTCTCCGAAAAATTCCTCACCCTTGTAAGGCAACAACTCCATATGCCTCTTTTAGTCGGCATCACCTGTCCCTTGCATGTTCCACAGGACACGTCTAGCAGAAATCGACATAGTGTTGACTCTAGAACCCAGTAGACTAACGTCTCTTTGGGCATGTCTTATATATATATATATATATATATATATATATAAGACAACATCTTTTACATATAAATATTAGTGATGTGCACCGGACATCTTTCGGGTTTTGTGTTTTGGTTTTGGATTCGGTTCCGCGGCCGTGTTTTGGATTCGGACGCGTTTTGGCAAAACCTCCCTGAAAATTTTTTGTCCGATTCGGGTGTGTTTTGGATTTGGGTGTTTTTTTACAAAAAACCCTCAAAAACAGCTTAAATCATAGAATTTGGGGGTCATTTTGATCCCATAGTATTATTAACCTCAATAACCATAATTTCCACTCATTTCCAGTCTATTCTAAACACCTCACACCTCACAATATTATTTTTAGTCCTAAAATTTGCACCAAGGTCGTTGGATGACTAAGCTAAGCGACCCAAGTGGCCGACACAAACACCTGGCCCATCTAGGAGTGGCACTGCAGTGTCAGGCAGGATGGCACTTCAAAAAAATTGTCCCCAAACAGCACATGATGCAAAGAAAAATGAAAGAAAAAAGAGGTGCAAGATGGAATTGTCCTTGGGCCCTCCCACCCACCCTTATGTTGTATAAACAGGACATGCACACTTTAACAAACCCATCATTTCAGCGACAGGGTCTGCCACACAACTGTGACTGAAATGACTGGTTGGTTTGGGCCCCCACCAAAAAAGAAGCAATCAATCTCTCCTTGCACAAACTGGCTCTACAGAGGCAAGATGTCCACCTCCTCCTCATCGTCCGATTCCTCACCCCTTTCACTGTGTACATCCACCTCCTCACAGATTATTAATTCGTCCCCACTGGAATCCACCATCTCAGGTCCCTCTGTACTTTCTGGAGGCAATTGCTGGTAAATGTCTCCACGGAGGAATTGATTATAATTAATTTTGATGAACATTTCTGGAAGTAACCTTGTACGCCGATTGCTGACAAGGTGAGCGGCTGCACTAAACACTCTTTCGGAGTACACACTGGAGGGTGGGCAACTTAGGTAAAATAAAGCCAGTTTCTGCAAGGGCCTCCAAATTGCCTCTTTTTCCTGCCAGTATACGTACGGACTGTCTGACGTGTCTACTTGGATGCGGTCACTCATATAATCCTCCACCATTCTTTCAATGGTGAGAGAATCATATGCAGTGACAGTAGATGACATGTCAGTAATCGTTGGCAGGTCCTTCAGTCCGGACCAGATGTCAGCACTCGCTCCAGACTGCCCTGCATCACCGCCAGCGGGTGGGCTCGGAATTCTTAGCCTTTTCCTCGCACCCCCAGTTGCGGGAGAATGTGAAGGAGCAGCTGTTGACGGGTCACGTTCTGCTTGACTTGACAATTTTCTCACCAGCAGGTCTTTGAACCTCTGCAGACTTGTGTCTGCCGGAAAGAGAGATACAATGTAGGTTTTAAATCTAGGATCGAGCACGGTGGCCAAAATGTAGTGCTCTGATTTCAACAGATTGACCACCCGAGAATCCTGGTTAAGCGAATTAAGGGCTCCATCCACAAGTCCCACATGCCTAGCGGAATCGCTCTGTTTTAGCTCCTCCTTCAATATCTCCAGCTTCTTCTGCAAAAGCCTGATGAGGGGAATGACCTGACTCAGGCTGGCAGTGTCTGAACTGACTTCACGTGTGGCAAGTTCAAAGGGTTGCAGAACCTTGTACAACGTTGAAATCATTCTCCACTGCGCTTGAGTCAGGTGCGTTCCCCCTCCTTTGCCTATATCATAGGCAGATGTATAGGCTTGAATGGCCTTTTGCTGCTCCTCCATCCTCTGAAGCATATAGAGGGTTGAATTCCACCTCGTTACCACCTCTTGCTTCAGATGATGTCAGGGCAGGTTCAGGAGTGTTTGCTGGTGCTCCAGTCTTCGGCACGCGGTGGCTGAATGCCGAAAGTGGCCCGCAATTCTTCGGGCCACCGACAGCATCTCTTGCACGCCCCTGTCGTTTTTTAAATAATTCTGCACCACCAAATTCAATATATGTGCAAAACATGGGACGTGCTGGAATTTGCCCAGATGTAATGCACGCACAATATTGCTGGCGTTGTCCGATGTCAAATTCCCTGGAGAGTCCATTTGGGGTAAGCCATTCTGCGATGATGTTCCTCAGTTTCCGTAAGAGGTTGTCAGCTGTGTGCCTCTTCTGGAAAGCGGTGATACAAAGCGTAGCCTGCCTAGGAACGAGTTGGCATTTGCGAGATGCTGCTACTGGTGCCGCCGCTGCTGTTCTTGCTGCGGGAGGCAATACATCTACCCAGTGGGCTGTCACAGTCATATAGTCCTGGGTCTGCCCTGCTCCACTTGTCCACATGTCCGTGGTTAAGTGGACATTGGGTACAACTGCATTTTTTAGGACACTGGTGACTCTTTTTCTGAGGTCTGTGTACATTTTCGGTATCGCCTGCCTAGAGAAATGGAACCTAGATGGTATTTGGTACCGGGGACACAGTATCTCAATCAAGTCTGTAGTTGCCTGTGAATTAACGGTGGATAACGGAAACACGTTTCTCACCGCCCAGGCTGCCAAGGCCTGAGTTATCCGCTTTGCAGCAGGATGACTGCTGTGATATTTCATCTTCCTCGCAAAGGACTGTTGGACAGTCAATTGCTTACTGGAAGTAGTACAAGTGGTCTTCCGACTTCCCCTCTGGGATGACGATCGACTCCCAGCAGCAACAACAGCAGCGCCAGCAGCAGTAGGCATTACACTCAAGGATGCATCAGAGGAATCCCAGGCAGGAGAGGACTCGACAGACTTGCCAGTGACATGGCCTGCAGGACTATTGGCTTTCCTGTGTAAGGAGGAAATTGACACTGAGGGAGTTGGTGGTGTGGTTTGCAGGAGCTTGGTTACAAGAGGAAGGGATTTAGTGGTCAGTGGACTGCTTCCGCTGTCATCCAAAGTTTTTGAACTTGTCACTGACTTATGATGAATGCGCTGCAGGTGACGTATAAGGGAGGATGTTCCGAGGTGGTTAACGTCCTTACCCCTACTTATTACAGCTTGACAAAGGCAACACACGGCTTGACACCTGTTGTCCGCATTTGTGTTAAAATAATTCCACACCGGAGAGGTGGTTTTTTTTTGTAATTTGACCAGACATGTCAATGGCCATATTCGTCCCACGGACAACAGGTGTCTCCCCGGATGCCTGACTTAAACAAACCACCTCACCATCAGAATCCTCCTTGTCAAATTCCTCTTCAGCGCCAGCAACACCCATATCCTCATCCTGGTGTACTTCAACAGTGACATCTTCAATTTGACTATCAGGAACTGGACTGCGGGTGCTCCTTCCAGCACTTGCAGGGGGCGTGCAAATGGTGGAAGGCGCATGCTCTTCACGTCCAGTGTTGGGAAGGTCAGGCATCGTAGCAGACACAATTGGACTCTCCTTGGGGATTTGTGATTTAGAAGAATGCACAGTTCTTTGCTGTGCTTTTGCCAGCTTAAGTCTTTTAATTTTTCTAGCGAGAGGATGAGTGCTTCCATCCTCATGTGAAGCTGAACCACTAGCCATGAACATAGGCCAGGGCCTCAGCCGTTCCTTGCCACTCCGTGTTGTAAATGGCATATTGGCAAGTTTACGCTTCTCCTCAGACGCTTTTAATTTTGATTTTTGGGTCATTTTACTGAACTTTTGTGTTTTGGATTTTACATGCTCTCTACTATGACATTGGGCATCGGCCTTGGCAGACGACGTTGATGGCATTTCATCATCTCGGCCATGACTAGTGGCAGCAGCTTCAGCACGAGGTGGAAGTGGATCTTGATCTTTCCCTATTTTACCCTCCACATTTTTGTTCTCCATTTTTTAATGTGTGGAATTATATGCCAGTATCAATAGCAATGGCCTACTACTATATATACTGCGCACAACTGAAATGCACCACAGGTATGGATGGATAGTATACTTGACGACACAGAGGTAGGTAGAGCAGTGGCCTACTGTACCGTACTGCTATATATTATATACTGGTGGTCAGCAAACTGTGCAAAACTGAAATGCACCACAGGTATGGATGGATAGTATACTTGACGACACAGAGGTAGGTAGAGCAGTGGCCTACTGTACCGTAATGCTATATATTATATACTGGTGGTCAGCAAACTGTGCAAAACTTAAATGCACCACAGGTATGGATGGATAGTATACTTGACGACACAGAGGTAGGTAGAGCAGTGGCCTACTGTACCGTACTGCTATATATTATATACTGGTGGTCAGCAAACTGTGCAAAACTTAAATGCACCACAGGTATGGATGGACAGTATACTTGACAACACAGAGGTAGGTAGAGCAGTGGCCTACTGTACTGTACTGCTATATATTATATACTGGTGGTCAGCAAACTGTGCAAAACTGAAATGCACCACAGGTATGGATGGATAGTATACTTGACGACACAGAGGTAGGTAGAGCAGTAGCCTACTGTACCGTACTGCTATATATTATATACTGGTGGTCAGCAAACTGTGCAAAACTGAAATGCACCACAGGTATGGATGGATAGTATACTTGACGACACAGAGGTAGGTAGAGCAGTGGCCTACTGTACCGTACTGCTATATATTATATACTGGTGGTCAGCCAACTGTGCAAAACTGAAATGCACCACAGGTATGGATGGATAGTATACTTGACGACACAGAGGTAGGTAGAGCAGTGGCCTACTGTACCGTACTGCTATATATTATATACTGGTGGTCAGCAAACTGTGCAAAACTGAAATGCACCACAGGTATGGATGGATAGTATACTTGACGACACAGAGGTAGGTAGAGCAGTGGCCTTCTGTACCGTACTCCTATATATTATATACTGGTGGTCAGCAAAATTATGCACTGTACTCCTACTATATACTACAATGCAGCACAAATATGGAGCGTTTTTCAGGCAGAGAACGTATAATACTGGTGGTCACTGGTCAGCAAAACTCTGCACTGTACTCCTCCTATATAATACTGCTGGTCCCCAGTCCCCACAATAAAGCAGTGTGAGCACAGAGATAAGCAGAACACTGAGCACAGATATGGAGCGTTTTGCAGGCAGAGAACGTATAATACTGGTGGTCACTGGTCAGCAAAACTCTGCACTGTACTCCTCCTATATAATACTGCTGGTCCCCAGTCCCCACAATAAAGCAGTGTGAGCACAGATATATGCAGCACACTGAGCACAGATATGGAGCGTTTTTCAGGCAGACAACGTATACTGGTGGTCACTGGTCAGCAAAACTCTGCACTGTACTCCTCCTATATAATACTGCTGGTCCCCAGTCCCCACAATAAAGCAGTGTGAGCACAGATATATGCAGCACACTGAGCACAGATATGGAGAGTTTTTCAGGCAGACAACGTATAATACTGGTGGTCACTGGTCAGCAAAACTCTGCACTGTACTCCTCCTATATAATACTGCTGGTCCCCAGTCCCCACAATAAAGCAGTGTGAGCACAGATATATGCAGCACACTGAGCACAGATATGGAGCGTTTTTCAGGCAGACAACGTATAATACTGGTGGTCACTGGTCAGCAAAACTCTGCACTGTACTCCTCCTATAATACTGCTGGTCCCCAGAATAAAGATATGCAGCCTCCTGAAACAAAGTGAGAGGACGCCAGCCACGTCCTCTCACTATCATTTCCAATGCACGAGTGAAAAATGGCGGCGACGCGCGGCTCCTTATATAGAATCCGAATCTCGCGAGAATCCGACAGCGGGATGATGACGTTCGGGCGCGCTCGGGTTAACCGAGCCATACGGGAGAATCTGAGTATGCCTCGGACCCGTGTAAAATGGGTGAAGTTCGGGGGGGTTCGGTTTCCGAGGAACCGAACCCGCTCATCTCTAATAAATATTAATATATATATATACACATACACATACTAGGGACAACAACATGGTATCCTTATCTAGGGTTTCAATCTCCGCTTATAAGGTATCAGTCTACGCTGCTACAGCGCTATAAACCCATGCCGACACAATCGCCGGTCTGAGTAGTGTACCAGAATGTGTGTAAATGGACTTCAAAGTACTTTTACTGCATGCTATCTGCAGGATCCCTGAGGATAGCTGTTTAAGTCAGCGCTACCTTTTTGGGTAAACTTGTCAATGCCTTGTACACCCTAGGGGAAGATTCCCATCGTATTCTGGCCCCATAAGGGAAAGGATACTCCCTGAGAATTCTTTTTGGGAAGCTGCAGCTTCTTGTCTGGAGATTCCCGCTCTTTTTCCTCATGAGAGGAGGGAAATTTACCTCAGCTTTCTTCCCCTTAAACATGTGTACCCTTGTGTCAGGGACAGATGAGTCATCAGTGATATGCAAATCATCTTTTATTACAATAATCATATATTGAATACTGTTCAGCCAGTTTTGGCTGTACTTTGCATTATCGTAGTCAACACTGGAGTCAGACTCCGTGTCGATATCAGTGTCTATTATTTTGGATAGTGAGCGTTGTGAGACTCTGAAGGTCTCTGTGACATAGGGACAGACATGGGTAGATTCCCTGTCTGTTCTCTAATCTTTTGTGTAATAAATTCATTTGAGCACTTAATTTCACATATCCAATCCGGCGTCGGCGTTGTCGACGGAGACACCACACACACATTTGCTCCATCTCTTCCCTAGGAGAGCCTTTTACCTCAGACATGTCGACACACACGTACCGACACACCACACACTCAGGGAATGCTCTTCTGAAGACAGTTCCCCCACAAGGCCCTTTGGAGAGACAGAGAGAGAGTATGCCAGCACACACCCCAGCGCAATATGACCCAGGAAAAACACAGCAATTTAATGTTTACCCCGTAGCGCTGTTATTATTATCTGCGCCAAATTATGTGCCCCCCCTCTTCTTTAAAACCCTCTCTTCTACCGTGGTATAAGCAGGGGAGAGTCCGGGGAGCTTCCTCTCAGCGGTGCTGTGGAGAAAAACATGGCGCTGGTGAGTGCTGAGGGAGAAGCCCCGCCCCCTCAACGGCGGGCTTCTGTCCCGCTAAAAGTGTAAAATTGGCGGGGGCTCATGCATATATACAGTGTCCAGCTGTATATATGCTCTCTTTTGCCAAATAAGAGGTTTATATTGCTGCCCAGGGCGCCTCCCCTGCGCCCTGCACCCTTACAGTGACTGCCGTTTGTGAGGTGTATGGGAGCAATGGCGCACAGCTGCAGTGCTGTGCGTTACCTCAGTGAAGATCAATGAAGTCTTCTGCCGCCTTTTGAAGCCTTCTTTCTTCTCATACTCACCCGGCTTCTTTCTTCTGGCTCTGTGAGGAGGACGGCGGCGCGGCTCTGGGACGAACGTCCAGGGCGAACCTGTGTTCCGACTCCCTCTGGAGCTAATGGTGTCCAGTAGCCTAAGAAGCAGAGCCTATCATTTAAGTAGCTCTGCTTCTCTCCCCTCTGTCCCTCGATGCATGGAGTCTGTTGCCAGCAGTGCTCCCTGAAAATAAAAAACCTAACAAATATACTTTCTTAGCAGGAAACTCAGGAGAGCTCCCTGCAGTGCACCCATCTCCTCTGGGCACAGTCTCAAACTGAGGTCTGGAGGAGGGGCATAGAGGGAGGAGCCAGTGCACACCCAAAGTCTTTCTAAAAGTGCCCATGTCTCCTGCAGAGCCCGGCTATCCCCATGGTCCTTACGGAGTCCCAGCATCCTCTAGGACAGGGGTGTCAAACTCAAATTCATCGGGGGCCGCATCAGCAGTTTGGTCCCCATCAAAGGGCCGGTTGTATCTGTAGGTCTATCCAAAATTTACCGCTCCACCTGCCTTATATGTGCCCAGCCATCTGCCCCCTTTTAAAGTGCCCAGCCATGTGCCCCCTTTTATAGTGCCCAGCCATGTGCCCCCTTTTATAGTGCACAGGTCCCCATTTTACACATTGCGGCAGGCACAGGTCCCCATTTTACACATAGCGGCAGGTACAGGTCCCCATTTTACACATTGTGGCAGGCACAGGTCCCCATTTTACACATAGCGGCAGGTACAGGTCCCCATTTTACACATTGTGGCAGGCACAGGTCCCCATTTTACACATTGTGGCAGGCACAGGTCCCCATTTTACACATTGTGGCAGGCACAGGTCCCCATTTTACACATTGTGGCAGGCACAGGTCCCCATTTTACACATAGCGGCAGGTACAGGTCCCCATTTTACACATTGTGGCAGGCACAGGTCCCCATTTTACACATTGTGGCAGGCACAGGTCCCCATTTTACACATTGTGGCAGGCACAGGTCCCCATTTTACACATTGTGGCAGGCACAGGTCCCCATTTTACACATTGTGGCAGGCACAGGTCCCCATTTTACACATTGTGGCAGGCACAGGTCCCCATTTTACACATAGCGGCAGGTACAGGTCCCCATTTTACACATTGTGGCAGGCACAGGTCCCCATTTTACACATTGTGGCAGGCACAGGTCCCCATTTTACACATAGCGGCAGGTACAGGTCCCCATTTTACACATTGTGGCAGGCACAGGTCCCCATTTTACACATTGTGGCAGGCACAGGTCCCCATTTTACACATTGTGGCAGGCACAGGTCCCCATTTTACACATTGCGGCAGGTGGTGGAAGGAGGGAGAGAGAGAGAAAGAAAGAGGAAGGGAGAGGGGCTGACTTACATTTGAAGCGGTTCTCGCCGCTCTTCAGCCGCCTCTCCCTCCTCGTCTGCGCGGCTCCCTTCTCCCTCCTCCGACGGGGTTTCGTTGAATGACGCGTTTGCGCCGTGACGTCACGACGCAATCGCGTCATTCCGCGAAACCCCGCCCCCCCGAGCTGGGCACTCGGGAGAAGGGGGTTTCATGGCGGCGGCACCGCGGGCCATCAGACGAGGTCTGGCGGGCCGGATTTGGCCCGCGGGCCTTGTCTTTGACACCCCTGCTCTAGGACGTTAGAGAAAACTTTCTGTAATTCTGTGTCCAGAATCATTCCCAAAAATGACAGCCATCTCGTCGGAACCAACTGTGATCTTGGCAAGTTTAGGAGCCAACCATGTTGCTGCAGAATTGTCAGGGATAGCATAATGTTCTGCAGCAATTGTTCCCTGGACCTCGCCTTTATCAGGAGATCGTCCAAGTACGGGATAATTGTGACTCCTTGCTTGGGCAGGAGAACCATCATTTCGGCCATTACCTTGGTGAAAACCCTCGGAGCCGTGGACAGACCAAACGGCAACGTCTGAAATTGGTAATGACAATCCTGAACTGCAAACCTCAGGTAAGCCTGAAGTGGAGGATAAATGGGAACATGTAAGTAGGCATCCTTTATGTCTACCGACACCATAAAATCCCCCTCCTCCAGACTGGAGATCACTGCCCGGAGAGATTCCATCTTGAATTTGAATTTCTTTAGGTAGAAATTGAGGGATTTGAGGTTCAGGATTGGTCTGACTGAGTCGTCTGGCTTCGGAACCACGAACAGGCTCGAATAAAAGCCTTCTCCCTGTTGCGACGGGGAAACCCTGATAAACATCTTAGTGATATTTGGTGGACCCCCTTCTTTAAAGTAAACCTTCATTACCTTCACAACCAGAAATAAAGACACGGAGACTTGAATTTTGGCAGAAAAATTGCTAGCTATTTATTTGTCCCTAACCAATAGCAAACCTGTAAATAGAAAATTTTATTAAGATGCCGATCCAACCGGCATATGGTGGCAGCAAAAAGAACGGCTCTATTAACCTAAATTAACCTTAAATTACTAAAACTTCGAAACGATCCTAATTTTAATACAACCATCACACACCGGTAATAGGTGACAACTCAACCCCCACAGTGACTACCCACCGCTCCTGGGTGCCCTGCCGCTGCCTTCCCGGACGGGTGGTCAAGCGGCCAATAAGTCGATGGAGGTGAGTGCACCTAAACCATACTAAACTGTAAAACACTACAGTTTACCATACAAATAGAAAACTGCCGTTCTTTTCCGCCAACAGCGAAAGACTCATCCCCAAAGTCTTCGCACCGCCACCATAATCTACCCTAACTCCTGCAAAACGAAACCAAGATCCTCCAGGAACAACATCATCCCCTCATTGGATAGATGTACCCCATCAGGCCGGAAAAGGTGGCTGTCTCTGAACCGAATCCTAGGGTGGCGAACCACCCTCCCTCCGTGGGACAGCACCCACTTTGCCACTGCCCCGTTCACCTTTTTCCGGGCCTCATCAATCTGGCGACCATCCGCCACACCCCTCCAACTCAACCTCGGCACCATCAATGAAAAAACCAACACACAATTGGTCCATGCCGCGGTCACACTTGCCAGATCATGTATCATGGCCCACCGCAGATCCAAGGATGTCCTCTTCCCCAGGTCGTTGCCACCTAGATGGACACCCAAGACCCTAGGGACTCCATGCTTGCTGGCCTGACTAACGAGCCTACTCTTCAGCTCGCTCCACATCATCCCTCGCCAACCAAGCCATCTGACACCCTGTGTTCCAGGCAACGCCTGAGCCCCCTCCGAGGCCACAAACTTGGCTGCCCAGTATACGTAAGAGTGGCCAACCACCCAAATAGCCAAATCGTCTTCAAACCAACCTGAAGGGGAAAAAGGGGTAAAATTGATTACTAAAAGGCTCCCTTAAATGCTTATACCTGAAGGATCTGCCAAAAAGAAAAAACTTTAGATCTCGCCATTGCAGCAGTCACGGCCTAGCCGATCTGCACCATGTTTCGTTGCCAATTTGAAGCGAACATAGACACACAAAGGGGAAGTTCAAATAAAATCAAACGAAATAAAAACAGGAGGGGGGGGGGTATAAAATGGGAAACACATGTAAAAACTCAGCTGGAGGTGAAAGCGTAAAGACCTGCTGAGGGACTCTGATTAGAACAGATTAGCCGAATTGTAGATTAGAATTCAGTCCGTCAAGTCAGGCAAAAAATCGCAAAATAACTCCAGACCCCCGCTGCCGACTCATGCCAGCAACGACGAGTAGCTAATCCCTGAGTAGGATAAAAAGGGGGAACACCAACAGACGCACAATACCATACTGACAGAACTGTAAACAACATAATACAACGCAAATAAACACAGCACCATGCGCAATCCGACCTCTCATGCAACGGGGCGAATATATCGTCTGTAACTTGACGACTTCCATCGCCCCACCGCCTGGATTTCAGTTCTGGACAAACACGCCGCCGCAGCCGACGTCACAGCGCCTATTCGGAAGGAATGGGTACCGAACTCAGCGGGAGAGAGGCCCAAGCTCGCCAAACAACGGCTCAGCATCCAACGAAACTGGTATTTCGACAACGGCCGTCCGTCATAGTGCAATAGCCATGACCCCCTCCTCACGGGTCGCACCGCCACATATTGCACAGCTAGACCTACTGGGCAAACGCCCTCCTCCTGCGCCGGAACCAAAGTGACCCAGCGACCTCTCCCCACTTGGTCCGTCTTAGAGCGCCGCAATCTGCACAGCAAGGACCTCTCACCCACTACCACGTCTTCGACCAGCATGCGCGAATCCGCTCTCTTGGAAGGCGCTACCAACTCCGAAACCCTAAAGGCCCCGTGGTAAGCCATTGAGAACGCCAAACTGAACAAAAGCGTCTCAAACCTGGACGACGCGACTTGCCCCACCGCCACGATGACGGCTGGCAACAAAGCCGCATCGATGGGCCGCCTCCTATCCGGTGGCGTCGGCGCTACTCGCGCCCACCCTTTCATTGCCTTCCGCAGAACCTCGCTTTTTGTCACATCTGGGACGCCCCGCAGCTTACAGAAAAACGAGATCCCAGCCAAGTACCGGGATACCACCGCTCGGGACCTACCCGAAACATACAGCTGCCAAATAAAAGAAAACATCAGCCGATGCCTGCTCTTACCTTGTTGCTGACGACCTTTGACAAACTCCTCCCACTCGCTCCAAGCTTGTCCGTAAGCCCTGAGCGTGGCTGGCGCGACTGACCGCAACGCTAGACCCTCCAGTCCGGCCCGATCACCTGCCAAACATAACCGGAACAATGAAAACCTTGCTCCTCGGCCTCGGGTGCCAACACCCAAAACCTCTCCCACTGTCCCTGCGACAAAGCGTCGGCAATCCCATTTTCCAAACCGGACACATGCTGCGCGCGGAACCACAGGTTCCTACGCAAGCATGTCAAAAGCAATTGCCCGAGCACTCGCAGAACCACCAACGACTTTGCCCTCTGGTTATTAATCGCATGCACCACTCCCAGATTATCGCATCTAAACAATATGCTGCGATTAGCCAGCCGATCGCCCCAGACCTCCAATGCCACCATAATGGGAAAAAGCTCCAGAAGCACCAGATCTTTAGTTAGACCCTCGCTATGCCATTTTGCCGGCCAGGCTGCAGCGCACCAAGATCCCTCCAGAAAACACCCGAATCCAGAGGCACCCGCTGCGTCGGTGAACAGCTGCAACCGCTCGCTGTCCACTGCTGGTGCTTGCCATATACACACCCCGTTGAAATCCTCCAGGAACGAGGCCCATATGGCCAAATCCCTTTTTATTTCGGAGGACAAGCGCACGAAATGATGTGGCCTGGCACACCCCGCCGTCGCCCTTTCAAGCTTCCGGCAGAAAACCCTGCCCATCGGTATTACCCGACAAGCAAAGTTCAACATGCCCAGCAAGGACTGCGCCTGCCACAGCGTGACTTTACGCGAACCTTGGAACCGGCAAATGGTCTCACGGAGCTTCGAAACCTTGTCCCGGGGCAGCCGACACTCTCCCGCCACCGTGTCGATTTCAATCCCCAAAATTGACAAGCAGGAGGCCGGACCCTCTGTTTTGTCCCCGGCCACGGGAACACCGAAGTGGTAAAAGAGAGCTCGTATGCTAAAAAGCAAGTCACCGCACCTCGTAGCATTAGCCGGACCTGCACACAGAAAGTCATCGAGGAAATGGGCTACCCCGTGACCCCCTGACGAAGACTCCACTCACCAATGAAGAAACGTGCTAAAGCGCTCGAAAAATGAGCATGAAACGGAGCATCCCATCGGCAAGCATTTATCGATGAAATACTCCGCCCCAATCCGGAAACCCATAAAACGGAATGAGTCCGGATGCAACGGCAATAACCTAAAAGCTGACTCAACATCAATCCTAGCCATAAGGGCCCCGGTCCCGTAGCTGCGGACCATCTCTAGCGCCTCATCGAATGACTGATAAACCACCGAGCAATAAGCCGGTGGTATTGCGTCATTGCCCGACGCCCCTAACGGGTAAGAAAGATGCTGGATGAGCCGGAAAGCGCCTGGAGTCTTCTTAGGAACCACCCCGACCGAAGAGTTGACCAAATCATCAACCGGGGGTGCCATAAACGGTCCCTCCATCCTGCCCAACCTGACCTCCTTATCCACTTTCTCCCGAAGCACTCCCGGCAAGGCTCGGGCAGATTGGAGGTTCCTTTGTGCCCGCACGGACACCTCACTTGCAACAGGCAAGCGAAAGCCAAACTTAAAACCGTCAAACAAAAAATTTGCATCCTCTCTATTCGGATACCATTCCAACCACCGGCCCATAGTCCCCAACTTAATTGGTGTTGGAGCTATGCGGAGCGGTCCCGCTCGCGGCCTGCCTGGGGTACGCTTGCTTACCCCGCGCCCCCTGTCTGCCGCCTTTGAAACAGGCGGAGGCTGGGTGGGCTCCGCCACACTGCTGGCAGGAGTGTCGAAAACGACACTGCTTGCCAAAGGAACATGTTCCGCTGTTAAATGCGAAACACTTTCCTCTCGTGATGGAACGCCCTCCTGCACGGACGGCCGATCCGCCCGCTTTGGCAAATCCGCCGTCTGCGCCGGACCCCTGTGCTGCTGACCCCGCGCGTCGCCCATCCGTCCCCTGTTTCCGGGGTTCCTCCTCCTGTTGCGAGGCCCGGGTTACTTTGAGCCAGACCTCCACATCCTTAAATCCGAAGTCCATGACCCGCAAGCCATCCTGCTTCTCCCGAAACTCCTGATTATACCGACGCCACTCCGAGCCCGAGGATGTGCGCTGCATGTCGTGTACGAGATGCAGATACCGGATTACATTCATGTGCTCCTCCGGCCTATCCTCCAAGTAGCATGCCGCAAATACGCAGAACCCGGCCAGCCAATTATCGAAGGACCGGAAAGCCTCAGCCCCCATGCCCTTCTTTGCGGCCGCTGCCTTATAATCCTTCTTCATGGCCCTTGTTAAAACGAAAACGTCCACGAAGTCACCCCTACGAATCTTCTTGCGGCAGCTATCCCGTAGCCCCCGCATTACTGCGTTGTTTTAGCAGCGAACGACCCCGGGCAAATCGCGGCGCTTCTTGGCCCTACGAGCTTCCTTGCTATCCCGCTTGCGCCGCTTACGCCTCTTCTGCTGCTTTCGTCGCCCTCTTCCTCGCCCTAGTAGTGCTACTTACTTCGGACGCCTGCGACGACAAGGAAGATGAAGAGGAGGAAGAAGAAGAGCTGCGAGAACTAGAGCTCGCGGAGGACCCCGATACTGACTGCACCACCTCACCTGATGCTGTCGACTGTTCCGACATGGAATCCTCTGGCGCGTCAACCTCGACGTCTTCATCCATGAAGCCTGCCATCCCTTCGTCCTCGTGTTCTACAAAAGACAAAGAAGAGGGGGACCCGGCTCGCACTCGCGGCGCATGCCGAGCCCCACGAGCGGGGGGCCCTGCGCCCGCGCGCCCCTGCCCATCCCGTCCTTGCCCTAGCTCCAATTCCGCAGCGGCTGCTCCAAGCTCCTGGCAGGCGCGGGCCACCCGCTGCGCTGCTGAGGCTCCCCGCCTGCCGAACCCGCCTGCCTCCGCAGACGCGCCGGAACTTGCCGCCGCCCTCGGGGAGGCCACCGCGGCAAGCGGCCCCAACGCCTCCACCACTGTGGCCAGGGCCGACGCCAGTGCCCCGGGAGGGTTCCGACCGCCGCGAAAACCGGTAACGGACCCCGAAGGACCCCCGGCCAGCGCCCGGGCGCAATCCCGCGCCCGCCGCCCGATGGTCGTGCTCCCGGCACCCGACGTCCGCCGCCCAGGCGGGAAAGCGGGGGCACCCCTGTCGGAACCCCCACTCTCCCCATCAGAAAACGCCTCCTCCCCTTGGAACTCAGAGTTATCCCCCGAACCTGGGGAGGAGCCGCCATCCTGCCACGCAGCGAGTGCTGCGGCCCTCCGGCCGCTGACCCATTCCCTGTCGCCCCTCCTCCCCCGGAAGCCACTGTATTCTGGCTCCGGTGAAGTATTTTGGGTAGACAGGGAGGGCCGCGGTGCTGCTGCGCGCGGTCCCGCGCGCACAGCACCGCCCGCGGTGGGTACGCGCGTACGCCGTGTACGCGCCCCAGCACCGCTCACTGAAAGGACTTCTTGCCCCTGCCTTGGTCTCTCCTGCCCAGCGCTGCCTTCAACTGACATGCGCTGCACCCCCCTGTCCGTCCCCCTCCCCCGGCCCCTGCTAGCCCCCGGCTGCTGGGGAGCTATGAGAGGGGACAGAAGCGCTGGTGATGTCCCTGCGCGCCCCCGTGCGCGGTTGCGGCCACTTGCGGTGAGCGCGGGCGCGCGCGCACCTCGTGCGCGCGTCCCACTGCCGCCCGCCGTGACTATCCCAGCCGCCGCATCCACTGCTGCCGCCGCGCGAGGCTCAGATACAGGCCCCGCGCGGCGAACAGGCGAC
Source organism: Pseudophryne corroboree (assembly GCF_028390025.1). Lineage (NCBI taxonomy): Eukaryota > Metazoa > Chordata > Amphibia > Anura > Myobatrachidae > Pseudophryne > Pseudophryne corroboree. The sequence goes on from NC_086447.1 coordinate 933,858,942, forward strand.
CTCTGTCCGGCCCTCTCCCCCTGCCCGGCACTTCCACCCGGCCGCGGCAAGGGTGGGAGACAGAGGCCGGGTCTGCCCGCATCACCTGGCGCCCGCCGTGGCGCGCGTGCGCGCCCGCGGGCGCCCGACGCCGATACTGCCTCCGCTGCACCCGGAGGCGAAGGCCGAAGCCCGTCAACCCCCGGGCGGCCTGGACGGACCTCCGGCGCCCCCCGCCGCCCGTAACTAGCCGGCAACGCCTGCCCGGCCTCAAGCGGCGAGGCCGATCCGGCCCGCCGAGTCGCTCTCCTGCCCGCGCCCGTGGAGGCTCTGGGGGACGGAGCCCCGTCCCCCAGGCCAACTACCCCTTCCCCTGGCTCAGCTCCACCGCTAGAACCGCGGTATCGAGCTGGAGGCCCAGCGGAACGGTGAGGGCGGGCAGACATGCTGACACTGAAGGATGGCACAGGCAGGGGGGACACAGCAGAATTGCACCCAAAATTACCACAAAATATGTGTGGACAATATTAATGTCTGCACAGCAGTATGCTGACACTGAAGGATGGCACTGGCAGGGGGGAACACAGCAGAATTGCACCCAAAATTACCACAAAATATGTGTGGACAATATTAATGTCTGCACAGCAGTACTCACCAAGGCAAAATACCCACAAGAGAGATCTAAAATGGCCTCACCTTTCTTATATATCACAAACCCTCCCCTTCAAAAAAGGCTGTACTTTCCTCACAGCTAGGTCCACCCCTCACCAGATGTTTAACTCTTTCCTTTCCTATGCAGTCAATTCTCTCTCCCAATGACTTGATTGAGACACAATTTTTGTATTGCGGCGCATACCACCTCACTGTCCGGAAGAGAAGCTGGTAAGGCCGATTTTAAAAATCGGCGAGGGGGAACGTCTTGAAACTCCAGTTTGTACCCCTGGGACACTATTTCTAAAACCCATGGGTCCAGGGATGAATGAGCCCAGAACTGACTGAAGACCTGAGACGTGCCCCCACCGGTGCGGACTACCGCAGAGGAGCCCCAGCGTCATGCAGTGGATTTGGCAGAAGCCGGGGAGGACTTCTGCTCCTGGGAACCGGCCATGGCCGGTGATCATTTACCTTTTCCCATTCCTCTAGTAGCAAGGAAGGAAGACCCTCGGCCTTTTCTGTATTTATTGGGCCGAAAGGACTGCATCTGATAGTGGTGTGCTTTCTTTTGTGGTGCAGGCACATAAGGTAAAAATGATGACTTACCCGCGGTAGCCGTAGATACCAACTCAGTGAGGCCGTCACCAAACAATACACCACCTTTATATGGTAAAGACTCCATAGCTTTCTTAGAGTCAGCATCAGCATTCTATTGATGAATCCACAATGCTCTCCTAGCTGAGACTGCCATGGCCCTTGATCCCAAGAGGTCAATATCCCTCGCAGCTTCCTTTAGGTAGACTGCAGCGTCCCTGATATAACCTGGTGTCAAAAGAATGCTATCCCTATCCAGGGTATCTATTTAAAATGACAAGTTATCTGCCCATCTTTCGATAGCACTACTCACCCACGCAGATGCAATGGCTGGTCTGAGTAGCATACCCGTGGTGATATAAATGGATTTCAATGTATTTTCCTGCCTACGATCCACAGGATCCTTTAGGGCTTCCATGTCAGGGGACGGAAGAGCCACCTTTTTGGACAGCCGTGATAGAGCTTTGTCCACAATGGGGGGTGACTCCCATTTTTCCCTATCCCCAGAGGGAAACGGATACGCCACTGGAATCCTTTTGGGAATCTGAAACTTTTTGTCAGGATTTTCCCAAACCTTGTCACAAATCGTGTTCAGTTCATGAGAGGGAGGAAACGTTACCTCAGGTTTCTTTCCTTTATACATACAGACCCTAGTATCGGGAACAGTAGGGTCCTCAGTGATATGTAATACTTCTTTTATAGCCACAATCATGTACTGAATGCTCTTTGCCAATTTTGGATCTAATCTGGCATCACTATAGTCGACACTTGAGTCAGTGTCCGTGTCGGTATCCGTGTCTGCCAGCTGGGTAAATGAACGTTTTTGTGACCCCGAGGGGGTCTGGACTTGTAACAACACATCCTCTACGGATTTCTTCCATGCCTGGTTCTGAGACTCAGATTTATCCAATCTCTTATTTATCAGAGCCACATTAGCATTCAGAGCACTCAAAACATTCACCCAATCAGGTGTCGGCGGTGCCGACAGAGTCACTCCCACAGCCGTTTGTGTCCCTAACATCGTCTCCTCCTGGGAAGAGCCTTCAGCCTCAGACATGCCGACACACGTGCACGCAGCACACACAGACACCCTGAGCATATAGGGGACAGACCCACAATAAAGCCTGTTAGAGAGACGCAGAGGGAGATTGCCAGCTCACACCCCAGCGCTTAAACCCGGTTCTGAAACAGTTACAGAATGTACTAGACCTGCAGCGCTTTTATAATAACTTACATTGCACCAAAATTCTCTGTGCCCCCCCCCGTTTTGTACCCTGTTACTTGTACAGCAGTGTGAGGAAGGACCAGCGTCTCTGCAGCTTCTGTGAAGAGAAAATGGCGCTGATGTGAGCTGTGAGGACTAAGCCCCTCCCCCAGAATGGCGCGCTTCAGCCCCGCTATTTTTCCAAAATCTTTATACTGGCGGGGGTTTGGACAGAGGTTTGGCACCCTGTCCCCTCTTGCCAGTCACTTTTTTAGAGGTTAATATGCTGCCCAGGGCAACCCCCCCCCCGCGCCCTGCACCCTGTAGTGCCGCTGAGTACGGGAGCATGGCGCGCAGCGCGGCCGCTGTGCGGTGCCTCTGAAGCCGTCACTGAAGTCTTCTGTCTTCTTCTACTCACCTGTCTTCTGACTTCTGGCTCTGCAAGGGGGGTGACGGCGGGCTCTGGGAACGAGCATCTAGGCGTACCTAGGGATCAGACCCTCTGGAGCTAATGGTGTCCTGTAGCCAAGAAGCAGAGCCTTGAAACTCACAGAAGTAGGTCTGACTTCTCTCCCCTAAGTCCCACGAAGCAGGGAGACTGTTGCCAGCAGTTCTCCCTGAAAATAAAAAAACCTAACATAAAGTATTTTCAGAGAAACTCAGTAGAGCTCCTCAGAGTGCATCCAGTCTCACTGGGCACAGATTCTAAACTGGAGTCTGGAAGAGGGGCATAGAGGGAGGAGCCAGTTCACACCCCTTTGAAAGTCTTAAAGTGCCCATGTCTCCTGCGGATCCCGTCTATACCCCATGGTTCTTGAAGTGACCCCAGCATCCTCTAGGACGTATGAGAAAACACCCTGACATTTTCACCACCGTAGCTGAAACACCCTGACACTGTCACCACCGGAGCTAAAACACCCTGACATTGTCACCAGCTGCGCGAAAACACCCTGACACTTTCACCACTGGAGCTAAAACACCCTGACACTGTCACACTGGAGCTAAAACACCCTGACACTGTCACCACCGGAGCTAAAACACCCTGACAATGTCACCACTGGAGCTAAAACACCCTGACATTGTCACCAGCTGCGCGAAAACACTCTGACACTGTCACCACTGGAGCTAAAACACCCTGACATTTTCACCACCGGAGCTAAAACACCCTGACACTGTCACCACCGGAGCTAAAACACCCTGACACTGTCACCACTGGAGCTAAAACACCCTGACACTGTCACCACTGGAGCTAAAACACCCTGACACTGTCACCACCGGAGCTAAAACACCCTGACACTGTAACCACCGGAGCTAAATCACCCTGACACTGTCACCACCGGAGCTAAAACACCCTGACACTGTCACCAGCGGAGCTAAAACACCCTGACACTGTAACCACCGGAGCTAAATCACCCTGACACTGTCACCACCGGAGCTAAAACACCCTGACACTGTCACCACTGGAGCTAAAACACCCTGACACTGTAACCACCGGAGCTAAATCACCCTGACACTGTCACCACTGGAGCTAAAACATCCTGACACTGTCACCACCGGAGCTAAAACACCCTGACACTGTCACCACCGGAGCTAAAAGACCCTGACACTGTCACCACCGGAGCTAAATCACCCTGACACTGTCACCACCGGAGCTAAAACACCCTGACACTGTCACACTGGAGCTAAAACACCCTGACACTGTCACACTGGAGCTAAAACACCCTGACACTGTCACACTGGAGCTAAAAGACCCTGACACTGTCACCACCGGAGCTAAAACACCCTGACACTGTCACCACCGGAGCTAAAACACCCTGACACTGTCACACTGGAGCTAAAACACCCTGACACTGTCACACTGGAGCTAAAACACCCTGACACTGTCACACTGGAGCTAAAAGACCCTGACACTGTCACCACCGGAGCTAAAACACCCTGACACTGTCAACCACCGGAGCTAAAACATCCTAATACTGTCACCAGCGGAGCTAAAACACCCTGACACTGTCACCACCGGAGCTAAAACATCCTAATACTGTCACCAGCAGAGCTAAAACACCCTGTAACTGTCACCACCGGAGCTAAAACATCCTAATACTGTCACCAGCAGAGCTAAAACACCCTGTAACTGTCACCACCGGAGCTAAAACATCCTAATACTGTCACCACCGGAGCTAAAACACCCTGACACTGTCACCACCGGAGCTAAAACATCCTAATACTGTCACCAGCGGAGCTAAAAGACCCTGACACTGTCACCACCGGAGCTAAAACACACTGATACTGTCACCACCGGAGCTAAAACACCCTGACACTGTCACCACCGGAGCCAAAACACCCTGACACTGTCACCACCGGAGCTAATACACCCTGACACTGTCACCAGCGGAGCTAAAACACACTGATACTGTCACCACCGGAGCTAAAACACCCTGACACTGTCACCACCGGAGCCAAAACACCCTGACACTGTCACCAGCGGAGCTAAAACACACTGATACTGTCACCACCGGAGCTAAAACACCCTGACACTGTCACCAGCGGAGCTAAAAGACCCTGACACTGTCACCACCGGAGCTAAAACACCCTGACACTGTCACCACCGGAGCTAATACACCCTGACACTGTCACCAGCGGAGCTAAAAGACCCTGACACTGTCACCACCGGAGCTAAGACACCCTGACACTGTCACCACCGGAGCTAAAACACCCTGACACTGTCACCACCGGAGCTAATACACCCTGACACTGTCACCAGCGGAGCTAAAAGACCCTGACACTGTCACCACCGGAGCTAAGACACCCTGACACTGTCACCACCGGAGCTAAAACACCCTGACACTGTCACCACCGGAGCTAATACACCCTGACACTGTCACCAGCGGAGCTAAAACACCCTGACACTGTCACCACCGGAGCTAAAACACCCTGACACTGTCACCACCGGAGCTAAGACACCCTGACACTGTCACCACCGGAGCTAAAACACCCTGACTGTCACCACCGGAGCTAAAACACCCTGACTGTCACCACCGGAGCTAAAACACCTTGACACTGTCACCAGCGGAGCTAAAACACCCTGACACTGTCACCAGCGGAGCTAAAAGACCCTGACACTGTCACCACCGGAGCTAAAACACCCTGACACTGTCACCACCGGAGCTAAAAGACCCTGACACTGTCACCACCGGAGCTAAAAGACCCTGACACTGTCACCACCGGAGCTAAAACATCCTAATACTGTCACCAGCGGAGCTAAAAGACCCTGACACTGTCACCACCGGAGCTAAAACACCCTGACACTGTCACCAGCGGAGCTAAAAGACCCTGACACTGTCACCACCGGAGCTAAAAGACCCTGACACTGTCACCACCGGAGCTTAAACATCCTGACACTGTCACCACCGGAGCTAAAACACCCTGACACTGTCACCAGCGGAGCTAAAAGACCCTGACACTGTCACCAACGGAGCTAAAACACCCTGACACTGTCACCAGCGGAGCTAAAAGACCAGGACACTGTCACCACCGGAGCTAAAAGACCCTGACACTGTCACCACCGGAGCTAAAACATCCTGACACTGTCACCACCGGAGCTAAAACACCCTGACACTGTCACCACCGGAGCTAAAACACCCTGACACTGTCACCAGCGGAGCTAAAAGACCCTGACACTGTCACCACCGGAGCTAAAACACCCTGACACTGTCACCACCGGAGCTAAAAGACCCTGACACTGTCACCACCGGAGCTAAAAGACCCTGACACTGTCACCACCGGAGCTAAAACATCCTAATACTGTCACCAGCGGAGCTAAAAGACCCTGACACTGTCACCACCGGAGCTAAAACACCCTGACACTGTCACCAGCGGAGCTAAAAGACCCTGACACTGTCACCACCGGAGCTAAAAGACCCTGACACTGTCACCACCGGAGCTAAAACATCCTGACACTGTCACCACCGGAGCTAAAACACCCTGACACTGTCACCAGCGGAGCTAAAACACACTGATACTGTCACCACTGGAGCTAAAACACCCTGACACTGTCACCACCGGAGCTAAAACACCCTGACTGTCACCACCGGAGCTAAAACATCCTAATACTGTCACCAGCGGAGCTAAAACATCCTGACACTGTCACCACCGGAGCTAATACACCCTGACACTGTCACCACCGGAGCTAAAACACCCTGACACTGTCACCAGCGGAGCTAAAACATCCTGACACTGTCACCACTGGAGCTAATACACCCTGACACTGTCACCAGCGGAGCTAAAACACCCTGACACTGTCACCAGCGGAGCTAAAACACCCTGACACTGTCACCAGCGGAGCTAAAACACCCTGACACTGTCACCACCGGAGCTAAAACACCCTGACACTGTCACCACCGGAGCTAAAACACCCTGACACTGTCACCACTGGAGCAAAAAGACCCTGACACTGTCACCACCGGAGCTAAAACACCCTGACACTGTCACCACCGGAGCTAATACACCCTGACACTGTCACCAGCGGAGCTAAAACATCCTAATACTGTCACCACCGGAGCTAAAACACCCTGACACTGTCACACTGGAGCTAAAACACCCTGACACTGTCACCACCGGAGCTAAAACACCCTGACACTGTCACCACCGGAGCTAAAACATCCTAATACTGTCACCACCGGAGCTAAAACACCCTGACACTGTCACCACCGGAGCTAAAACACCCTGACACTGTCACCACCGGAGCTAAAACACCCTGACTGTCACCACCGGAGCTAAAACATCCTAATACTGTCACCAGCGGAGCTAAAACACCCTGACACTGTCACACTGGAGCTAAAACACCCTGACACTGTCACCACTGGAGCTAAAACACCCTGACACTGTCACCACCGGAGCTAAAACACCCTGACACTGTCACCAGCGGAGCTAAAACATCCTGACACTGTCACCACCGGAGCTAAAACACCCTGACACTGTCACCAGCGGAGCTAAAACACCCTGACACTGTCACCACCGGAGCTAAAACACCCTGACTGTCACCACCGGAGCTAAAACATCCTAATACTGTCACCACCGGAGCTAAAACACCCTGACCTTGGTACTTACCTTGCACTTACCCAGTATGGTTCCAAGACTCCATGCATGAGCCGTTAAAAAGGGGACGTGGCTCTGTGGGAAGGGGTGTGGCTTCGCAGGAAGAGATGTGGCCTGACCCCCGTTTTCGTCACTCTGGGGGACCAGGAGATACTGGGCTGCCCCTGGATATTGTCTACCTGCAGTGACGGCTCCTACACTGTTACAGGAGCCAAGCGCTGCACCTAATATTACAGTGCAGCGCCCGGCTCTTGTCCCTGAAGAGTCGTCATTTTGGTGTCACCCGTCGGCGGGTTGACACCCAGGAGCGCCCCATACTCCCCTCGTGATGACAGATCATTTATGGTGGCTTTTCACTAGTGGCAGCTGCATAGCATCATCCAGAGATGGCTATATCAATCGCATTTGTGTGCAGGCCCCATTGACATCTACACACTAAGGGGGGAAATCAATCCCAGGCGAAGGGAGCGAATTGCAGTTGCCACGGCGTTTACACGCTGGAAACTGCACATTTTCTCACACTCTTCGCCAGGTCAGTGGAGTGCCCGGTCGCACAAAAAATGCTTACTACCCGCAGCGGGATCTCATGCGAGATCCCGCTGCGCAGATTCGGCCGTGAGACGGGATTCGCCAGCAATTGAATTACCCCCTTTACTAAGAGGAACAATGTTTTAGGCTTCCTCCAGCTAAAATGCTGAACCAAAGCCTTGCTTCGTTTAGTAGATTGTTGTATCTCCACAACAGACACAATAGAAATAGGTCATAGGGTAAGATCCTGCTCTCCCCCATGTATCATTTATATTCGGAATAATTCATGCATATGGCGTTAATAAACTCAGCTACGCATGCGATAAGTGGCGGGATGTATCACAAGAAATATGCGATATATGATTCATTGCGAATATAAAAGCAAAGCGCTGTCCTTCCGATAAGAGCTGTTCTTTGCGTCGCGACCCCTACAGCCTATGCGCGGGTGTCGGCTTACGCGGGTGCAAGCTGCAGCGAAGGACAGAGGGGAATTCTGTGTAAAGAAGCCTATAGGCTAATATAGGTAACGCCATCTATAGATCGCGTTACCTATCGGGTATAAGCTCCGGACAGCAAAAGTTTCTGGAGCTTGTACCCAAGAGGCAACGCCATTTTGATACATATGGGAAATACGGGAAACCTCCGAAATGTGCCGTTTTTCCGTTTTGACGGCAGTTCACCATTAGTACATCCCACCCATAGTGAGGTCCACGCAGTCTCTGTGTGAATTACACTGTACGGACAATTGTTGACTTATAAATGTAACACAGCGGTCTGGGGGCCAGGACTGTAGGGTAGGGACGAGACAGGAAAGAATAACTAAGCCAATTGTTAATCTAGAAGAAAAGAATGAGCGTGTTTCACTATTATGAATAGTTTCTGGATGGGGCGTAAGCCACGGAATACTGGGAGGGGTTGTCATTGGCCGCTGAGGGTGGTGGTCCCCAGAGAACCATAATGTACGTGACTTCTAACTGCCACATTTTTTATCATGTGACCAATCATCGCACATGGCTATAACTCCTGAGGTTCTATCATTATAATGAAATAGTGGCACCTGGTATCTATTTCCCACAATGCTCTGGTGCTCGGCGATGAAGCAGCAACAACCGGCCACAGAGGTGGGATGGGGCTTGGTACCATTGTTGCCCAGGCCATTGGGAAGCACAAGTGGCAGCACCTCTGCTTTTCCTACCGCGCCTCCACATCTCCTACAACTATGGCGTAACTCCCATAGCCGCCATCTTTACACCGCCAACATGTAGCAGTGCTACCAGTCAGCCGCCAGGCCTTACTACAGACACCCCGCACTTACCTGGAGCTGATCCTGCTTATTTTTGGCCACGGTATCTTATTTGGCTTTCCCTCGACAGTCGTAACTTGAGTCGCGTTACTTTTTATACAAGCGTATACAGTGCAGACTTTGACCTAAAGAGAATTGAGCAATACGTCATTACAAACTGCACATATTAAAGTCATATTACCCAGTCTTATCCTGACACTCTCTATGTATTACGCTAGCCATGTCTTATCCTGACACTCTCTATGTATTACACTAGCCATGTCTTATCCTGACACTCTCTATGTATTACACTAGCTATGTCTTCCTGATACTCTCTATGTATTACACTAGCCATGTCTTCTCCTGACACTCTCTATGCATTACACTAGCCATGTCTTATCCTGACACTCTCTATGTATTACACTAGCCATGTCTTATCCTGACATTCTCTATGTATTACGCTAGCCATGTCTTATCCTGACACTCTCTATGTATTACACTAGCCATGTCTTATCCTGACACTCTCTATGTATTACGCTAGCCATGTCTTTCTGACACTCTCTATGTATTACACTAGCCATGTCTTATCCTGACACTCTCTATGTATTACACTAGCCATGTCTTATCCTGACACTCTCTATGTATTACACTAGCCATGTCTTCCTGATACTCTCTATGTATTACACTAGCCATGTCTTATCCTGACACTCTCTATGTATTACACTAGCCATGTCTTATCCTGACACTCTCTATGTATTACACTAGCCATGTCTTATCCTGACACTCTCTATGTATTACACAAGCCATGTCTTATCCTGACACTCTCTATGTATTACGCTAGCCATGTCTTATCCTGACACTCTCTATGTATTACACTAGCCATGTCTTTCTGACACTCTCTATGTATTACACTAGCCATGTCTTCCTGACACTCTCTATGTATTACGCTAGACATGTCTTATCCTGACACTCTCTATGTATTACACTAGCCATGTCTTATCCTGACACTCTCTATGTATTACACTAGCCATGTCTTATCCTGACACTCTCTATGTATTACGCTAGCCATGTCTTATCCTGACACTCTCTATGTATTACACTAGCCATGTCTTATCCTGACACTCTCTATGTATTACGCTAGCCATGTCTTCCTGACACTCTCTACTTATTACGCTAGCCATGTCTTCCTGACACTCTCTATGTATTACACTAGCCATATCTTATCCTGACACTCTCTATGTATTACACTAGCCATATCTTCCTGATACTCTCTATGTATTACACTAGCCATGTCTTCCTGATACTCTCTATGTATTACGCTAGGCATGTCTTCCTGATACTCTCTATGTATTACACTAGCCATGTCTTATCCTGACACTCTCTATGTATTACACTAGCCATGTCTTCCTGATACTCTCTATGTATTACGCTAGGCATGTCTTCCTGATACTCTCTATGTATTACACTAGCCATGTCTTCCTGACACTCTCTATGTATTACACTAGCCATGTCTTCCTGACACTCTCTATGTATTACACTAGCCATGTCTTATCCTGACACTCTCTATGTATTACACTAGCCATGTCTTCCTGACACTCTCTATGTATTACACTAGCCATGTCTTATCCTGACACTCTCTATGTATTACAGTAGCCATGTCTTATCCTGACACTCTCTATGTATTACACTAGCCATGTCTTCCTGATACTCTCTATGTATTACACTAGCCATGTCTTATCCTGACACTCTCTATGTATTACACTAGCCATGTCTTCTCCTGACACTCTCTATGTATTACACTAGCCATGTCTAATGCTGACACTCTCTATGTATTACACTAGCCATGTCTAATGCTGACACTCTCTATGTATTACACTAGCCATGTCTAATGCTGACACTCTCTATGTATTATGCTCGCCATGTCTTCTCCTGACACTCTCTATGTATTACACTAGCCATGTCTAATGCTGACACTCTCTATGTATTACACTAGCCATGTCTTCCTGATACTCTCTATGTATTACACTAGCCATGTCTTCCTGATACTCTCTATGTATTACACTAGCCATGTCTTATCCTGACACTCTCTATGTATTACACTAGCCATGTCTTATCCTGACACTCTCTATGTATTACGCTAGGCATGTCTTCCTGATACTCTCTATGTATTACACTAGCCATGTCTTATCCTGACACTCTCTATGTATTATACTAGCCATGTCTTATCCTGACACTCTCTATGTATTACGCTAGGCATGTCTTCCTGATACTCTCTATGTATTACACTAACCATGTCTTATCCTGACACTCTCTATGTATTACACTAGCCATGTCTTCCTGACACTCTCTATGTATTACACTAGCCATGTCTTATCCTGACACTCTCTATGTATTACACTAGCTATGTCTTCCTGACACTCTCTATGTATTACGCTAGCCATGTCTTATCCTGACACTCTCTATGTATTACATTAGCCATGTCTTCCTGATACTCTCTATGTATTACACTAGCCATGTCTTATCCTGACACTCTCTATGTATTACACTAGCTATGTCTTCCTGACACTCTCTATGTATTACGCTAGCCATGTCTTATCCTGACACTCTCTATGTATTACACTAGCCATGTCTTATCCTGACACTCTCTATGTATTACACTAGCTATGTCTTCCTGACACTCTCTATGTATTACGCTAGCCATGTCTTATCCTGACACTCTCTATGTATTACACTAGCCATGTCTTCCTGATACTCTCTATGTATTACACTAGCCATGTCTTATCTTCACACTCTCTATGTATTACACTAGCCATGTCTTATTCAGGAACTATGCATTACACTAGCCATGTCTAATCCTGACACTCTCTATGTATTACACTAGCCATGTCTTCCTGACACTCTCTATGTATTACACTAGCCATGTCTTATCTTCACACTCTCTATGTATTACACTAGCCATGTCTTATTCAGGAACTATGTATTACACTAGCCATGTCTTATTCAGGAACTATGTATTACACTAGCCATGTCTAATCCTGACACTATGTATTACACTAGCCATATCTTATTCAGGCACTCTCTATGTATTACTCTAGCCATGTCTTCCTGACACCCTCTAAGTATTACGCTAGTCTCTATGTATTACACTAGCCATGTCTTATTAAGGCACTCTCTATGTATTACGCTAGTCATGTCTTCCTGACACTCTCTATGTATTACGCTAGTCATGTCTTCCTGACACTCTCTATGTATTACACTAGCCATGTCTTATCCTGACACTCTCTATGTATTACACTAGCCATGTCTTATCCTGACACTCTCTATGTATTACGCTAGCCATGTCTTATCCTGACACTCTCTATGTATTACACTAGCCATGTCTTCCTGACACTCTCTATGTATTACGCTAGCCATGACTTCCTGACACTCTCTATATATTACACTAGCCATGTCTTCCTTACACTCTCTATGTATTACGCTAGCCATGTCTTACTGACACTCTCTATGTATTACGCTACTCATGCCATCCTGACACTCTATGTATTACGCTAGCCATGTCTTCCTGACACTCTCTATGTATTATGCTAGGCATGTCTTCCTGACACTCTCTACGTATTACGCAAGCCATGTCTTATCCTGACACTCTCTATGTATTACGCTAGCCATGTCTTCCTGACACTCTCTATGTATTACGCTAGGAATGTCTTATCCTGACACTCTCTAAGTATTACACTAGCCATGTCTTCCTGACACTCTCTATGTATTACGCTAGGCATGTCTTCCTGAGACTCTCTAAGTATTACGCTAGCCATGTCTTCCTGACAATCTCTATGTATTAAGCTAGTCATGTCTTACTGACAATCTCTATGTATTAGGCTAGTCATGTATTCCTGACACTCTCTACATATTATGCTAGTTATGTCTTCCTAATACTCTCTGTGTATTACGCTAGTCATGTCTTCCTGTCACTCTCTATGTATCACGCTAGCCATGTCTTATTCAGACACTCTCTATGTATCACGCTAGCCATGTCTTCCTGACACTTTCTATGTATTACATTAGCCATGTCTTCTTATCACTCTCTATGTATTACGCTAGCCATCTCATCCTGACACTCTCTATATATTATGCTAGCCATGTCTTATCCTGACACTCTCTATTTATTACACTAGCCATGTCTTCCTGACACTCTCTACGTATTACGCAAGCCAAGTTTTATCCTGACACTCTCTATGTATTACGCTAGCCATGTCTTATCCTAACACCCTCTACGTATCACGCTAGCCATGTCTTATCCAGACACTCTCTATGTATTATGCTAGCCACGTCTTATCCAGACACTCTCTCTACGTATTACACTAGTCATGTCTTCCTGACACTCCCTATGTATTACGCTAGCCATGTCTTATCCTGACACTCTCTACTTATTACGCTAGCCATGTCTTCCTGACACTCTCTATGTATCACGCTAGCCATGTCTTATCCAGACACTCTCTATGTATCACGCTAGCCATGTCTTCCTGACACTTTCTATGTATTACACTAGCCATGTCTTCTTATCACTCTCTATGTATTACGCTAGCCATCTCTTCCTGACACTCTCTATATATTATGCTAGCCACGTCTTATCCAGACACTCTCTCTACGTATTACACTAGTCATGTCTTCCTGACACTCTCTATGTATTACGCTAGTCATATCTTATTCTGACACTCTCTATGTATTACGCTAGACATGTCTTCCTGACACTCTCTACGTATTACTCTAGGCAAGTTTTATCCTGACACTCTCTATGTATTACGCTAGCCATGTCTTATCCTAACACCCTCAACGTATCACGCTAGCCATATCTTATCCAGACACTCTCTATGTATTATGCTAGCCACGTCTTATCCAGACACTCTCTCTACGTATTACACTAGTCATGTCTTCCTGACACTCTCTATGTATTACGCTAGCCATGACTTACTGACACTCTCTATGTATTACGCTAGACATGTCTTCCTGACACTCTCTATGTATTACACTAGCCATGTCTTATCCTGACACTCTCTATGTATTACACTAGCCATGTCTTCTCCTGACACTCTCTATGTATTACACTAGCCATGTCTAATGCTGACACTCTCTATGTATTATGCTCGCCATGTCTTCCTGATACTCTCTATGTATTACACTAGCCATATCTTCCTGATACTCTCTATGTATTACACTAGCCATGTCTTCCTGATACTCTCTATGTATTACACTAGCCATGTCTTCCTGACACTCTCTATGTATTACACTAGCCATGTCTTATCCTGACACTCTCTATGTATTACACTAGCCATGTCTTCTTATCACTCTCTATGTATTACACTAGCAATTTCTTCCTGATACTCTCTATGTATTACACTAGCCATGTCTTCCTGATACTCTCTATGTATTACACTAGCCATGTCTTCCTGATACTCTCTATGTATTACACTAGCCATGTCTTATCCTGACACTCTCTATGTATTACACTAGCAATTTCTTCCTGATACTCTCTATGTATTACACTAGCCATGTCTTCCTGATACTCTCTATGTATTACACTAGCCATGTCTTCCTGATACTCTCTATGTATTACACTAGCCATGTCTTATCCTGACACTCTCTATGTATTACACTAGCCATGTCTTATCCTGACACTCTCTATGTATTATGCTCGCCATGTCTTCCTGATACTCTCTATGTATTACACTAGCCATGTCTTCCTGATACTCTCTATGTATTATGCTCGCCATGTCTTATCCTGACACTATGTATTACGCTAGTCATGTCTTCCTGACACTCTCTATGTATTACGCTAGTCATGTCTCCCTGCCATTTCTACGTATTACGCTAGTCATGTCTTCCTGACACTCTCTATGTATTACGCGAGCAATGTCTTATCCTGACACTCTCTATGTATTACGCAAGGCATATCTTCCTGACACTCTCTACGTATTACGCAAGCCATGTCTTCCTGATACTCTCTATGTATTATGCTCGCCATGTCTTATCCTGACACTATGTATTACGCTAGTCATGTCTTCCTGACACTCTCTATGTATTACACTAGCCATGTCTTCCTGATACTCTCTATGTATTACACTAGCCATGTCTTCCTGATACTCTCTATGTATTACACTAGCCATGTCTTATCCTGACACTCTCTATGTATTACACTAGCCATGTCTTATCCTGACACTCTCTATGTATTACACTAGCCATTTCTTATCCTGACACTCTCTATGTATTACACTAGCCATGTCTTCCTGATACTCTCTATGTATTACACTAGCCATTTCTTCCTGACACTCTCTATGTATTACGCTAGCCATGTCTTCCTGATACTCTCTATGTATTACACTAGCCATGTCTTATCCTGACACTCTCTATGTATTACACTAGCCATGTCTTCCTGACATTCTCTATGTATTACGCTAGGCATGTCTTCCTGACACACTCTATGTATTACGCTAGTTATATCTTTCTAAAACTTTCTGTGTATTACGCTAGCCATTTCTTATCCTGACACTCTCTATGTATCACGCTAGCCTTGTCTTATCCTGCCACTCTTTATGTATTACGCCAGGCATGTTTTCCTGACACTCTCTATGTATTACACTAGCCATGTCTTGCTGACACTCTTTATGTATTACGCTAGGCATGTCTTCCTGACACTCTCTATGTATTACGCTAGTCATGTCTCCCTGCCATTTCTACGTATTACGCTAGTCATGTCTTCCTGACACTCTCTATGTATTACGCGAGCAATGTCTTATCCTGACACTCTCTATGTATTACGCAAGGCATATCTTCCTGACACTCTCTACGTATTACGCAAGCCATGTCTTCCTGACACTCTCTATGTATTACGCTAGCCATGTCTTCCTGACACTCTCTCTGTATTACGCTAGGCATGTCTTCCTGACAATCTCTATGTATTAAGCTAGTCATGTCTTACTGACAATCTCTATGTATTACGCTAGTCATGTATTCCTGACACTCTCTACGTATTATGCTAGTTATGTCTTCCTAAAACTCTGTGTATTACGCTAGTCATGTCTTCCTGTCAATCTCTATGTATTACGCTAGCCATGTCTTATCCTGACACTATGTATTACGCTAGTCATGTCTTCCTGACACTCTCTATGTATTACACTAGCCATGTCTTCCTGACACTCTCTATGTATTACACTAGCCATGTCTTCCTGACACTCTCTATGTATTACGCTAGTCATGTCTTCCTGACACTCTCTATGTATTACACTAGCCATGTCTTCCTGACACTCTCTATGTATTACACTAGCCATGTCTTCCTGACACTCTCTATGTATTAAGCTAGTCATGTCTTACTGACAATCTCTATGTATTACGGTAGTTATGTCTTCCTGACACTCTTTACGTATTACGCCAGTTATGTCTTCCTAAAACTTTCTGTGTATTACGCTAGTCATGTCTTCCTGTCACTCTCTCTGTATTTTGTTCGTCATGTCTTCCTGACACTCTCTATGTATTACGCTAGTCATATCTTCCTGACACTATGTATTACACTAGCCATGTCTTCCTGACAGTTTTCTTTCATTTATATAAACCCGCTGGTGATTTAGGTTTAGCTGTATGGTAACAAATACTGTAATAAACATATGATTACTAGCTCAGATACCGACCATAAAAAAGTTTTTGCAGTATCACATCTCAAGGCCGCTAAAGCTTATTCAAACATGGATGCATTGTGTAGAAATTCTTAAAGTAAAACTTCCTGCAACAGTGTGACCGGCATTACTGAGACAATAAAGTGAAATTGTGACTTTTTCAAATATGTTTAACAAAATAAATACAAATTAGATGACTCTCTAGAAAGGAATACATTTTTTTAATTAGATTTTGTGTTGCTTCTCGTTACTGTGCATGGCTGTATATTTTTTTTATTTTTTATAAGACGTACAGTACCGTTTTTAGCCATGCAGGTATCACTGTTGTCACCGGTGTTGGCTGCCTTACAGCTGTACACATGGGAAGCCAACTCATCCATTTATGTATCTAAACCCCAAACTAATCAGTAACTACGGCGGTCATTCCGAGTTGATCGCTCGCTAGCTAGTTTTAGCAGCCGTGCAAACGCTATGCCGCCGCCCACTGGGAGTGTATTTTAGCTTAGCAAAAGTGCGAACGGTTGTATCGCAGAGCGACTACAAAAATGTTTTGTGTAGTTTCAGAGTAGCTCAAAACCTACTCAGCGCTTGCGATCACTTCAGACTATTCAGTTCCGGATCTGACGTCACAAACCCGCCCAGCCGCGCCTGCGTTTTTCCTGGCACGCCTGCGTATTTCCGCACACTCTCTGAAAACGGTCAGTTGCCACCCAGAAACGCCCTCTTCATGTCAATCACTCTGCGACAACCAGTGCGACTGAAATGCATCGCTAGACCCTGTGCAAAACTACATTGTTCATTGTGCCCGTACGTCGTGCATGCGCATTGCGCCGCATACGCATGCGCAGAACTGCCGATTTTTAGCCTGAACGCTGCGCTGCGAACAAATTCAACTAGCGATCAACTCGGAATGACCCCTAATATACAGTAGGTGCACATTTGTGTCAGGCTAATATATCTAAACATTTCCGGGTCATTGTAATACATTTCAGAAGGTGCGTAGGATACACTTATAGATGTTTCTGCTGTATCAGCGGTATTTCTAGTTTGATGTGTAATAGCGGGCGCGTCTGTTGCGTCTAAATTAAATGGTATACAACGCAGGCGCAAGAGGTGCTTCTATAAGTGCCTGTGGCGTGTGCCTGGCATAAACCAGACGCATAGGTCACTGCAGCCGTCAGAACGCGCCTCGTGCTCTGCGTGTGGGGGACATGCACTAATTTTGCATGCACCTTCTTTATTTATGTACATTTTGCAACAAATTCTGCAACTGCCCCTTAGTGTCATGAAAGGGGGCGCATAACATAAAAGTTTGTGAGTCTCTGATCTAGTGGAAACTGCACAATTATTACTGCAAACGCTACGCATGCGAGGGGTTACTGCACATCTGCCTTTTGTTAGTAAATAGCCCCCAGCAATAAGGAAACACACTTCATACTGTACATTATTTGTTTTTCTTTCCAACAAACCTGCACGTTGTAGACAGTGTATGGAGCCAGACCTCCCAGCAGGAGCTGATGGGGTGTGTTCCCCTCCGTCTCGTAGCGCTTATCATTCACATAGATGGAATACTCTGTGACAACGCCATTTGGATTTGAAGGGGGCGTCCAGATGACTCGTGCAGCTGTACTGTTGATTGCCACAACCTCTGGAGGTAGCACACCCTGAGGCTCTGGAATTAATAGAGGGATCTCAGAACACTCCAGCTGTCTACGTGACAGACCAAGTTCAACAAAATGCATATTAGGATTTCAGCTTAAAAACATCAAGAAAAAAAACAAACATTTAGCCGCTCAGTGATGAAGCCATCACAGCCGGCAGTGGCCAGCAAATTGCCTTATTATGCTCTCAGTTAGATACTACCGGGCGACTGCTAATATGTTTTATATAAGCAGCGTTGTGTTCATCTGCTGCGATGGCGTGACCAGTCAAAGATAATTTGAGTTATCTACACTTCTGCATCAGAATGAAATTAAACGATCAATCTCCGTATTGATACAGTCAGATCCTGATCAGCATTAGGTGGGCACGCACAGCGGTTATATCGTGGTAATGGCGAAGCGGAATTGCGGGTGACCTCGAGAACATTATATGCTTCACCCTGTAAATTACATCAAGCAATAGCCTGGCATTATCGTTAAGTAAATGATCTAAAATGTTGATTATCCCGCAGTAGTTAATATAGAGATCTAATTTAAAAATAAAATTCCTGGAGCTTAAATGACACAGTTACTCAGGGATGGCGGGCATAGCTACGCAAAATGTTTCTTTATCATGTCACACGGCTTTATATTAATTGTTTTTTCATAAACAAAAAAAAAATAAGGTGGTAACCTTTGCAATCAGGGAGGAAATTAAAATCCTTTCTTACGGAGCTTTTTTAATGACCTGGAACACCAGCTTGGGAGGTAATGATATCATACTGTTTATAATGAGTTTCATAAAGTCAAATTAGACGGACAGTTCTGCTTGTGCTCACATGTAAAGAGGAACTAAACGTAACAAATTATTTTTAAAGGGACATTTTCCATTTTGGAAGCGTCCAGAGAAAAATGAGTACCCCACCTCCCCGCGTGTGAGGTTTAGAGGCGGAACGTTTATAAAGAATACAGGTGGGTGATGTAATGGAGGCAGGACCTCACGGAGACTCTGGAGGTCACATCTACCATTCGTGGAGGCCTAGTTTATATATAGTCCAGGGTAGTGACGCACTATGTGAAAATGTCCATTGCTGCGCTCACTGCCATCGTCAGTCACTTACAGTATGTAGGCACGGGTGTCCGCCCAGCTCTGTTTTATCTGAAAACCTATATATTATTATTAGACAGAAATGTATCACGGTTGGAATTTTCAAGAACACTCAATGCAAATAACCATCTCCTGCAACCAATAATGACATTACACAGAGCCGCTATGACACACTGTAAGCAAGAAAGAGAAAACGCGCCTTCTGTCAGAAGTACCGGAAAACAAACGCCATCATATTACAGTTTCCTTAACCAATAATACATATAATACATTACAAACATTACACAACAGGAGCAGTATTCCCGATATTATCAGATTATTGCTACTTTGTGGGAGTACATCATGGCACTTCCAATCTGCCCTATTTCTCATGTGTATCGCACCTCACCAGTACAAGTGATTATACTAAATGTGGTAAAAGTACAGGAAAACTGGAGGCTAAAAATACATAACTACAGCGCACATCACCTTCCGTGCATCATATTCCTAGCTCAAGTGCCGGAATCTGCCATGGCTTCCCTTTTCTGAGCCTGTTTTTGGTGCTTTTATAGTTTTTTTAGTTTCATGCACTTGGGTGAGAGAGCACAGTCCTGGCTTTATATGCAAAACAAATAAGACGGGTCCTCTGCACAAGTTACTCATTATTATACACTGTACAGTGACCTACGTACGTACGTACGTACGTACATAGATAGATAGATAGATAGATAGATAGATAGATAGATAGATAGATAGATAGATCTATATATATATACAGGGATGCAATCAATTTGCTGGCGGTCGGAATCCCGATAGCCAAAACTGACAGCCGGAATCCCAGCGCACAGGGACTATTTCCACTCGTGGGTGTGGCAAGCGCAGCAGGCCCGCAAGGGGATCTTGTTGACAGCCGGCATCCCGGCTGCTGGTAAATAGTATGTATTCCTATATACGTACACAAACATACGTCAGGGGACGTGAAGACAGCAGACCAGGACCTATGATCATTGGGTAAGGATGCCAACTTACACCTCCATCAGCAGTGGTACAGTGGCAGAGGTCACTGCAGTGTTAGCTGGGCCTGTACCCTTGGGCCCCGGGGCAATTGCTGTGGGCCCTATCCGTTACATAGGATTGGTGCTGCTTGTTTGGTCAGTGGTGGTCAGCATTGCCGCACAGTTATAAGGCATGTTATTCATTTAATAAATGACGGTACTCTGTAAAGGGTGTTTTTTTTGCCCCAAGTGTCCCATATATCAGCTGCTGACAGCGAGACTTGTTCCTGTCTCAGCAGCTGAACCTGCAGCAGAATTCCTGAGCAGGTCTGACACAGTCGCCCACGGGCCTGACACGCTGGCAGGACGCCGCCTCACAGAGCAAATCTTTACACAAATGATAATTGTTCCTGAATTTGACCGTTTATTGACAGTCATATTGCTCCAGAGCACATCGGAGAGTAAGTTCAGGCACGGCTAATATTCACCATTACAGAGTTCTGCTCTTGTCTCTCTAGGCCTTTTATTGATCCCCCTTCCACAGGCAACCATGCACTTAAGCATTTTAACATTGTAGACCATTTGTTTAATAAAATGACATTTTATAACAGAAGGCTGACTGGCTTCAACCTTGCAAAATCAATCCATTTAGTTCTCAGATTTGGGAAAGTGCTGCAGTTGTCAGTCCTCACCTCCATCCAGGGTGGTCACGTGGACCCAGCCGCCGCTTATACTGTGGGGGCCGTTGGAGACCTCCAGGTAGAGCCGGTGCTTTGTGTTGGGATGTAAGCCGCCGATCTCTGCATGGGTGACATCCGCCGGGAATGTCAGCGACTTGTTATATTTGGCTGATTTCAGTACGACGGTATAATGGTCCACATCACCTTGTAGGTCCTGCACAGCTTGAAAGAAACACATTTTCCATTATTAGTTATGTAAGGTTTAGATGGAGGCGCACTTTCCTAACAGAAATAAATATTAAGTAGCAATTGCCCTTTCTGGAAGATTGGTCTCTTGCACAGGGAAAGAATGTGTTGTCTGTCCTTCAAAACGTCATTTGGTTCTGATGTTGTAAGTTTGCAAAACTATGCCGGAGAAAGCCAATGGGTAACCCCCCACAAACCTGCCCCTTACTACTTACCTGCAATACCCGGCCTGCAGTAGGGAGACATGAAGCAGATGCACCCTCTCACCCCTAATCTGCTACTGATCCGATCGTCTTATAGCGAGATATCATCAGTGTCCTCTAATAATGCTACAGACGCAGGAAAGGAGCCTTCTCATAGTCATACAGGATAAACCCACCCAGAGAGACAGACAGAAACATGGGGGGCTGATCATCCCGTAGTCAGTCTGTCATCACTGGTTTTATCTCCACGTATGGGCAGCACGGATGGTGTAGTGGTTAGCATTACTGCCTCACAGCACTGATTCCCATCACGGCCCTAAATGTGTGGAGTTTGTATATTCTCCCCGTGCTCCCCATTATCGTATATAATGTACAGTAATGGGCCTCCCCGGTGTTGGACTAGGGCATGAAGGGCCCACCGGGGGAATGCAGTGTCAGGGGCCATGCTGTGTAGCCAGTCACCATAGCATGGATGGTGTAGTGGTTAGCATTACTGCCTCACAGCACTGAGATCATGGGTTCCATTCCCACCATGGCCCTAACTGTGTGGAGTTTGTATATTCTCCCCGTGCTTGCGTGGGTTTACTTTGTGATAATAGTAAGTGAAGGATCTGCCTTCCGGACAACCGACTGACTGAACAATATGGTAAGTATTCCACACAGAGTACACAGGAAGCAGGAGTGACGTCAATGTCAGCGGCTCCTGAGTCGGCGTATGTTACAGTCGGCGGATCGCCCATACACACAGGCAGATGTAAAGGTATATCTACATGATACAGTATATTGTCATATGCTGCATTGCTTGCCATGGTGGTATGTCGGTGAATGACGATGTCCTCAGGCATATCAGCTGTACATTAGGGCCTATGCTGTACGGTATTGTATATTTCTTATTAAAACTTTTTTCATTTATATGTGGCATTATTATATTTTTTACCCAAACATTCTGAATAGATATATTTGCACCCACAACATACTGAATAGTGCACAATTATGTGCTGTAGCTAAAACAATGATGAAGCACCTACTGGGTCTGGACCATGAAGCCTCGATGGCGGTGTGGCTGACAGCGTGGGCGGTGAGATGACTTCCTCTTACAGGCGCTCCCGGAAGTGTTGTTGCAATCACGTCTGTACCAGGCGTATGTCCCACCGCATTGTGTACAATCAGTCTGTACTCATAGGATGTGTACCTTAGAGATAATAAGATTTTACTCACCGGTAAATCTATTTCTCGTAGTCCGTAGTGGATGCTGGGTACTCCGTAAGGACCATGGGGAATAGACGGGCTCCGCAGGAGACTGGGCACTTCTTTAAAGAAAAGATTAGGTACTACATCTGGTGTGCACTGGCTCCTCCCTCTATGCCCCTCCTCCAGACCTCAGTTAGGGAAACTGTGCCTGGAAGAGCTGACATTACAAGGAAAGGATTTGGAATCCAGGGTAAGACTCATACCAGCCACACCAATCACACCGTACAACTCGTGATAACTATACCCAGTTAACAGTATGAACAACAACTGAGCCTCATTAAACTGATGGCTCAGAACAAAAAACCCTATAGTTAAGCAATAACTATATACAAGTATTGCAGAATTCCGCACTTGGGACGGGCTCCCAGCATCCACTACGGACTATGAGAAATAGATTTACCGGTGAGTAAAATCTTATTTTCTCTGACGTCCTAGTGGATGCTGGGTACTCCGTAAGGACCATGGGGATTATACCAAAGCTCCCAAACGGGCGGGAGAGTGCGGATGACTCTGCAGCACCGAATGAGCAAACTCAAGGTCCTTCTCAGCCAGGGTATCAAACTTGTTAAATTTTGCAAACGTGTTTGATCCCGACCAGGTAGCAGCTCGGCAAAGTTGTAAAGCCGAGACCCCTCGGGCAGCCGCCCAAGAAGAGCCCACCTTCCTCGTGGAATGGGCTTTGACTGATTTAGGATGCGGCAGTCCAGCCGCAGAATGTGCAAGTTGAATCGTGCTACAGATCCAGCGAGCAATAGTCTGCTTAGAAGCAGGAGCACCCAGCTTGTTGGGTGCATGCAGGATAAACAGCGAGTCAGTTTTTCTGACTCTAGCCGTCCTGGAAACATAGATTTTCAGGGCCCGGACTACATCCAGTAACTTGGAAGCCTCCAAGTCCCGAGTAGCCGCAGGCACCACAATAGGTTGGTTCAAAAAATGAAACGCTGATACCACCTTAGGGAGAAATTGGGGACGAGTCCTCAATTCTGCCCTGTCCATATGGAAGATCAGATAGGGGCTTTTACATGACAAAGCCACCAATTCTAACACACGCCTAGCCGAAGCCAAGGCCAAAAGCATGACCACTTTCCACGTGAGATATTTCAACTCCACGGTCTGAAGTGGCTCAAACCAATGTGATTTTAGGAAATCCAACACAACGTTGAGATCCCAAGGTGCCACTGGAGGCACAAAAGGGGGCTGAATATGCAGCACCCCCTTAACAAACGTCTGAACCTCAGGCATTGAAGCCAGTTCTTTTTGAAGAAAATAGACAGGGCCGAAATCTGGACTTTAATGGATCCCAATTTTAGGCCCATAGTCACTCCTGACTGTAGGAAGTGCAGAAATCGACCCAGCTGAAATTCTTCTGTTGGGGCCTTCATAGCCTCACACCAAGCAACATATTTTCGTCATATGCGGTGATAATGTTTTGCTGTCACATCCTTCCTAGCTTTTATCAGCGTAGGAATGACTTCAACCGGAATGCCCTTTTCCATCAGGATCCGGCGTTCAACCGCCATGCCGTCAAACGCAGCCGCGGTAAGTCTTGGAACAGACAGGGCCCCTGCTGTAGCAGGTCCTGTCGGAGCGGCAGAGGCCAAGGGTCCTCTGAGATCATTTCTTGTAGTTCCGGGTACTTCTTGGCCAATCCGGAACGATGAGTATAGTTCTTACCCCTCTCTTTCTTATTATCCTCAGTACCTTTGGTATGAGAGGAAGAGGTGGGAACACATAAACCGACTGGTAAACCCACGGTGTCACTAGAGCGTCCACAGCTATCGCCTGAGGGTCCCTTGACCTGGCGCAATATCTTTTTAGCTTTTTGTTGAGGCGGGACGCCATCATGTCCACCTGTGGCCTTTCCCAACGATTTACAATCAGCTGGAAGACTTCTGGATGAAGTCCCCACTCTCCCGGGTGGAGGTCGTGCCTGCTGAGGAAGTCTGCTCCCCAGTTGTCCACTCCCAGAATGAACACTGCTGACAGTGCTATCACGTGATTTTCCGCCCATCGGAGAATCCTTGTGGCTTCTGCCATCGCCATCCTGCTTCTTGTGCCGCCCTGTCGGTTTACATGGGCGACCGCCGTGATGTTGTCTGACTGAATCAGCACCGGCTGGTTTTGAAGCAGGGGTTTTGCCTGACTTAGGGCATTGTAAATGGCCCTTAGTTCCAGAATATTTATGTGTAGGGAAGCCTCCTGACTCGACCATTGTCCTTGGAAGTTTCTTCCCTGAGTGACTGCCCCCCAACCTCGGAGGCTTGCATCCGTGGTCACCAGGACCCAGTCCTGTATGCCGAATCTGCGGCCCTCGAGAAGATGAGTACTCTGCAGCCACCACAGCAGAGACACCCTGGCCCTCGGGGACAGGGTGATCAGCCGATGCATCTGAAGATGCGATCCGGACCACTTGTCTAACAGATCCCACTGAAAGATCCTTGCATGGAACCTGCCGAATGGAATTGCCTCGTAAGAAGCTACCATCTTTCCCAGGACTCGCGTGCAGTGATGCACCGACACCTGTTTTGGTTTTAGGAGGTCTCTGACCAGAGATGACAACTCCTTGGCCTTCTCCTCCGGGAGAAACACCTTCTTCTGTTCTGTGTCCAGAATCATACCCAGGAACAGCAGACGCGTCGTAGGAACCAGCTGCGACTTTGGGATATTCAGAATCCAGCCGTGCTGTTGTAGCACTTCCTGAGATAGTGCTACTCTGACCAACAACTGCTCCCTGGACCACGCCTTTATATGGAGATCGTCCAAGTACGGGATAATTATAACTCCCTTCTTCCGAAGGAGTATCATCATTTCGGCCATTACTTTGGTAAATACCCTCGGTGCCGTGGACAGACCAAACGGCAACGTCTGGAATTGGTAATGGCAGTCCTGTACCACAAAATGGAGGTACACCTGGTGAGGTGGGTAAATGGGGACATGTAGGTAAGCATCCTTGATGTCCAGTGATACCATGTAATCCCCCTCTTCCAGGCTTGCAATAACCGCCCTGCGCGATTCCATTTTGAACTTGAACTTCCTTATATAAGTGTTCAAGGATTTTAAATTTAGAATGGGTCTCACCGAACCGTCTGGTTTCGGTACCACAAACATTGTGGAATAGTAACCCCGTCCCTGTTGAAGGAGGGGAACTTTGATTATCACCTGCTGGAGGTACAGCTTGTGAATTGCCGCCAGTACTACCTCCCTGTCCTGGGGAGTAGCTGGCAAGGCTGATTTGAGGTAACGGCGAGGGGGAGACGTCTCGAACTCCAGCTTGTATCCCTGAGATACCACTTGTAGAACCCAGAGATCCACCTGTGAGCGAACCCACTGGTCGCTGAAGTTCCGGAGACGGGCCCCCACCGCACCTGGCTCCACATGTGGAGCCCCAGCGTCATGCGGTGGACTTAGTGGAAGCAGGGGAGGATTTTTGTTCTTGGGAACTGGCTGTATGGTGCAGCTTTTTCCCTCTACCCCTGCCTCTGGGCAGAAAGGACGCGCCTCTAACCCGCTTGCCTTTCTGAGGCCGAAAGGACTGTACTTGATAATACGTTGCTTTCTTAGGCTGTGAGGGAACCTGAGGTAAAAAAGTTGACTTCTCAGCTGTTGCTGTGGATACAAGGTCCGAAAGACCGTCCCCAAACAATTCCTCACCCTTATAAGGCAAAATTTCCATGTGCCTTTTAGAATCAGCATCACCTGTCCACTGCCGAGTCCATAATACTCTCCTGGCAGAAATGGACATTGCATTAATTCTAGATGCCAGCCGGCAAATGTCCCTCTGTGCATCTCTCATATATAAGACTACGTCTTTAATATGCTCTATGGTTAGCAATATAGTGTCCCTGTCAAGGGAATCAATGTTATAAGACAGGGAATCAGACCACGCTGCTGCAGCACTACACATCCATGCTGAAGCAATAGCAGGTCTCAGTATAGTACCTGAGTGTGTATACACAGACTTCAGGATAGCCTCCTGCTTACTATCTGCAGGCTCCTTTAAGGCGGCCGTATCCTGAGAAGGCAGTGCCACCTTTTTTGATAAGCGTGTGAGCGCCTTGTCCACCTTAGGGGATGTCTCCCAGCGTAACCTATCCGTTGGCGGGAAAGGGTACGCCATTAGTAACCGCTTAGAAATTACTAGTTTCTTATCTGGGGAACCCCACGCTTCTTCACACAATTCATTTAACTCATCAGATGGGGGAAAAGTCACTGGCTGCTTTTTCTCCCCAAACATAATACCCTTTTTTGTGGTAACCGGGTTAATGTCAGAAATGTGCAACACATTTTTCATTGCCGTAATCATGCATCGGATGGCCCTAGTGGATTGTATATTTGTCTCATCCTCGTCGACACTGGAGTCAGACTCCGTGTCGACATCTGTGTCTGCCATCTGAGGTAGCGGGCGTTTTTGAGCCCCTGACGGCCTCTGAGATGCCTGGGCAGGCGCGGGCTGAGATGCCGGCTGTCCCAAAGCTGCGTCATCAAACCTTTTATGCAAGGAGTTTACACTGTCGGTTAATACCTTCCACATATCCATCCACTCAGGTGTCGGCCCCGCAGGGGGCAACATCACACTTATCGGCACCTGCTCCGCCTCCACGAAAGCGTCCTCATCAAACATGTCGACACAGCCGTACCGACACACCGCACACACACACAGGGAATGCTCTGACTGAGGACAGGACCCCACAAAGTCCTTTGGGGAGACAGAGAGAGAGAGTATGCCAGCACACACCAGAGCGCTATATAACAGAGGGATATACACTATACACAAAGTGAATTTTCCCCCTATAGCTGCTTATATCACAATGTGCGCCTAAATTTATGTGCCCCCCCTCTCTTTTTTACCCTTTCTGTAGTGTATACTGCAGGGGAGAGCCTGGGGAGCGTCCTTCCAGCGGAGCTGTGAAGAGAAAATGGCGCTGGCTGTGCTGAGGGAGATAGCCCCGCCCCTTCAACGGCGGGCTTCTCCCGCTTTTTATAACGTTAATGGCGGGGGTTTCTGCACATATACAGTGTTAAACACTGTATTATGTGCTTTTTATTGCCAAAAGGTATATTAATTGCAGCCCAGGGCGCCCCGCCCCCCCCAGTGCCCTGCACCCACCAGTGACCGGAGCGTGTGGTGTGCTGTGGGAGCAATGGCGCACAGCTGCAGTGCTGTGCGCTACCTTATTGAAGACCGAAGTCTTCAGCCGCCGATTTCCTCCGGTTTCTTCCGTCTTCTGGCTCTGCAAGAGGGACGGCGGCGCGGCTCCGGGAACGGACGATCGAGGTCGGGCCCTGTGTTCGATCCCTCTGGAGCTAATGGTGTCCAGTAGCCTAGAAGCACAAGCTAGCTGCAAGCAGGTAGGTTTGCTTCTCTCCCCTAAGTCCCACGTAGCAGTGAGTCTGTTGCCAGCAGATCTCACTGAAAATAAAAAACCTAACAAATACTTTTCTTTTTAGTGAACTCAGGAGAGCCCACTAAGTGCATCCAGCTCAGGCCGGGCACAGATTCTAACTGAGGTCTGGAGGAGGGGCATAGAGGGAGGAGCCAGTGCACACCAGATGTAGTACCTAATCTTTTCTTTAAAGAAGTGCCCAGTCTCCTGCGGAGCCCGTCTATTCCCCATGGTCCTTACGGAGTACCCAGCATCCACTAGGACGTCAGAGAAAAGAGATTGCGGAAGACATTTACATGTTATTACGTTCAGCTGGTGCGGCACATGCTGCCTGTATGTGCTCATTCCTGACAGCCGGGGGCAGCGCAGCTCCACGGCACGCGATACCCCAGATTCCTGTGCACCCTGACAGTAGGTGTAGTAACTGGTCAGACATACTAAAATGAAACGCATGGTCAGACAGGCGCGGTCACGCGCAGCAACAGGCGACATAGAACAATATCATGTATTATCACACACACTGGCACACAGGAGGCATGATGTGTAGGGCATGTGTATGATCACACACACTGGCACACAGGAGGCATGATGTGTAGGGCACGTGTATGATCACACACACTGGCACACAGGAGGCATGATATGTAGGGCATGTGTATGATCACACACACTGGCACACAGGAGGCATGATATGTAGGGCATGTGTATGATCACACACACTGGCACACAGGATCATTTCCGGAAGTGTGTCTGACCAGCAACTGTGATCCCGCAGTTTCTGTCACCTCATTTACTGCGCAGCCCTAGAGTTACTCAGAAGTGCTAACGCGTCCTACGCAGCCGCTGGGACTCGCTGCAAATCCAGGCGGCTGCGGCATTTACATATTGTCACACAGTCGCTGCATACACAAGCACGTATGGACTGATCGATTTGTTGATTGAGCGTCAATTCAGTGCAATTGGCGTTGCTGTGCTGCTCCAGTGCAATGCACGGGACTGATCCATCTTGGACAAGTGACATGGGAGTGTCTTGAGCATATAAGCCAGCTGCAGTTTTGCAGTGCACGGACGCAGATTGGACGCCAGTTTCAGATAGACCTTTGTACCCAGCATAGAGGTGCAAGTCAGATACTAATGATTACAGGTGTGGCCGCGGATATAGAAACGGTGGCCGCAGATCTTTATCATACACGGGTGGATTCCGGCATTTGCATAAGGAAGTACGCATGCCGCTTTTCTGTGTCCGGCTCGCAATCAGTGTAGCCGCATCTCGCACATGCTGATGCGTAATTTGTTTTCCCCTAAACTGATTACACGCAATAACCACAAAGCAATATACGTATTTGCTAGGCAACTGTCGGCAATCCAAGAAGAATGCAAGCGCAAACTGCGCATTTCCTACCCATAAAAGTGCATCATCGTGCGATCTCGCGCATACTGTGCATGTCTGTGCGTCTCAGTGAAATATAAACAGGATGTCAAAATGTTTTTTGCGTTTTCTTTTTGAAGTATCCTAGTCTATTCGGAGATAAATTTCACTTGTCCTGTTTCACAATGGAGAAATGATGACATTATTCTGCTACAGAGCGCTGCTCGGAAATTGTGTTCTGTGCAGACAACGCGCACTATTAAAAATGTCAGCAATTGTTTTTTCCACCGTTTTGTAATCTTACCTGCTAAGAGCCTTATCTTCATAGAACCACCGAGTTCCTGAGTAAATATTCTGCCACAGATTTAAATCTTCAGGGGGATTTGATGCAAGTGGTTGCAGGATTGTGCGTCTCAGGAGTTCATATCTAACACAAAAGACAAGCAGAGCGCCCGGATTATCTCCACTAATATTATTAAACAAAAACAGGGGTTTTCAAACATTATTTTGTTTTTACAGCTGCAAAATTGCTCAGATAAACACGCCGAGGTTTCCAAACTTATTCGGCTGAGGGGGGAAAGAACATTAACACATAGAGAGGCTTTTATAGTGGGCGCTGCATTCACCGGCGCGCATCAAACCTCACTCTGTATCTCAATTTCTCTATGTGCGTTGGCGATTACGGTATTTTAATCTAAGATTATAAAAATAAAAGCATGGTTAATAATTGTTAGGCTGAAATTCTGATTCTTATCATATTGTATTCTGGATTTATATACAAAATAGGGATATTAGAAACATTTTATTTCTTCTCTGAGAGCTGTTTTGACATTTTAATACTACAGTATGTATGCAATAATGAATTGTTTGAATTCTTACTGTATCTCTACAGAAAGTTTACACCAATGACTTTTATTGTTATGTAATAATATATCTTCGTGATGTGTAAACTGCTCCCGTGTTCTGTTCCTCAAAGAGAAGTGTTACTCACTTTGGATATAAATTGGATACAGCCAAAATGATCAGGCACATTGGGATGTGAACGGGTATAAAATCAAACAACCAAAGTATGATTTACATGCATTATAAAAATATAAATTACAGGGGCTCTTCACTTATAATAAAAATATGCAATGCTAATAATTTAAAACAAAATATATGTTGTAACTTTTGAACCATAGCTGCTATTTCACATCTGTTGCAGCAATATACTTTTCAGCAAATTCTGATGTTGTTTGATATGTTACACGACCCCCTTTCCATTTGAAAAAACTGACTTAGATTCAAGATGGCTGATTTCAAGAAAGCACCCATGTTCGCTACACACTCTAAAAGATAGGCCATCTAAACCCATACCTTACTGGAGTATTCAGTTTTTCCCATTTCCTGCAGTTTTTGAAACAAAAGAGTGTACTGCAACTTTTGAATCACCGTGTGTGTGTGTGTGTGGTATATATATATATATATATATATATATATATATATATGTATATATACACAAAGATCCTGCACTCTCATCTCATGGTGTCCAACGTGCCACAGGTGCTCCCAATAAACCCAGTCGGTCTACTCGAATAGCAGTGTTTCCATGAAGTGGAGGGTGCACTCACGCTTGTATAAAATAGTACATACATAAAAAATACTTTTTATTGAGGTTGTCAAAAGCATTATTGTCGACGTTTCGGTTCGTTAACGAACCTTTCTCAAGACCAGTAACACATCGTAGTTATATTGACATCATTCGTCATAGATTAATAATGTGTCTAGAACAAAAACAGAGACAAATACACATATTAGGGGACTCAGCCTCCCAGGCCATATGACATCCAGCTAACACTTGGAAAGAACACGGGCAATCTAAATATAACCATAATAGCAGCTCAGCCCATCACCTAAGAAAGGAATATGTGACGGGGACAACTGCTATAGGGAAATGCACCACCTCCACCTATAGTGTCACCACCTACAAGTCATAATGTATGAAGAACTCACCTAAAATCAGTTCCATCATCATGTATGATGAATAAGAGGGGTAGCAGGTACAATCACCAAAATAAGGGTCATAAATACAGACGGTGCTCGTCACGTCTCTGCGGCATCAAATAAAGCAAAAAATCACATAAACCAGACCAAATAACCAGCCAACCAAAGGTCATTGAGGTGTCACACAGGACATACCTGATCATACAAACGCTGCTACTTGGATGCAGCTACAGGGCAGTAAGGAGACATAGAGTGCTGTATAACCAATAACACAAAAAGAAAATAAGCATCTAAATACATCACCTGCAAGTCACTATGTCACACTCAAAAATTCTAACCATTACTTACATGTATCAGGAAAAGAGTAGCTCGTCCAGTGTCAGCACGAGGACCACTATTTAAGTGTCCCGGACCGGAAGTAATCGGAAAGTCCCGGGAGCAACACAGAAACCCATCCTGCCATAGGTAAAGAAATGCACTAAGGACGTCCGCGCCCCGCGCTCGGCACACACCGCCGGGCGGCGCGTCCACAATCCCCTCAAGCCGGCTGGCCAGAGGCCGCACATACCTCGGCAGTCTAACGGGTCGCTGGTGCCGCCCCCCCCCGGACCTGAACTACTTGCGTTCCACCGGCCGGATATGCGTTCCACCCGGCTGGTAGGAACGAAAGAATCAACAGTGGCCACGCAGGTGTCTGCACATAGACACCGGACATTCAGCCTAAGTGTGTGGGCGACTCAATTCACCCACCACACAGGCTCAGCAGTGAGAGGTGCATAAGGGGGACAGTTTGATGCTGCCAAAACGTCATGAGGGTGGACGAGACTAGAAAGGTGGGGTGTGCGTTCCACAAATAACAAAAGGGGCGTGGCATGCGTTCCACACCATTAAACCACAACAAAACAACTTTCAAATGCGCAAAATATATAAACATAAAAACGATGAAACCCATGACAAATGGTGTAAAGGACACCTATCTATATGCAAATAAATGCATATAGACCATTAGGTAATACATAATGTATTCAAACCATCTATGTATAAATGGTCTAAATAGCTAAGATCGGATGCCTAGGCCTGGGAGAGAGTTTACACGGGTGGACGTCACAATAATGGGGGCAATATATGATGAACCTATCAGGACAGTTACTGCTTTTGCCACTAGGCCACTGGTGTGGACACTTACTTCGTAAGTAAGTAACAACATCACAATAGACATAGATTACAATATGTTTCATCATGCAAGGGATGACATTGTATATTATTGTAGTGCATAAATTAAACTACCAAACACATCAAATGCATTAAAGGTCCTAAACCAGGGTAAGATGTTACTATTAGGGCAAAGTATACTATCCCTGATAGTTATTAAAGAAAAACATTAAATGGATTGGACTCATTGAGCCCTCTGGGTGCGACCGTGTCCAACTGATGTATCCAATAACTTTCCCGTCCCTTCAACATTAGGGACCGATCGCCACCAGTCGGGCATGGAGGAATCCAGTCTATTAATTTGCATTTCAAACTGGCAACTTGATGTTTCGCTGCCAAGAAATGCCTAGCAACCGGTTTGTCAGTTTTACCTGTGGTTAATGCAGTGTGTATAGAGGATCGATGATTGGCCATCCGGTCCCGGAATGGCCGTGTCGTCAAACCAACATAGACGAGTCCGCAAGGACACTTGAGGATATAAATCACATGGTCTAACCTACAGTGCAAATGATATCTTATCTTAATCACCTTACCGGTAAGGTGATTAAGATAAGTTATCATTTCGTTCCTGGTTTGACGTAACAAACACGCCCAGCGTTCGGCCAGCCACTCCCCTGTTTCTCCAGCCACTGCTGCGTTTTATCCTGTCACGCCTGCGTTTTTCCGCACACTCCCAGAAATCGGTCAGTTTCCGCCCAGAAACACCCACTTCCTGTCAATCACACTACGATCACTTCAACGATGAAAAATCTTCATTTGGTTGTGAGTAAATCTACTAAGTTTTGTGCTAAAATACTTAGCGCATGCGCACTGCGTACCGTGCGCATTTTTGCCTTAATCGCTCCATTGCGAACATTGGCAACGAGCGAACAACTCTGAATGACCCCCATTGTTTCTCTGTGCTGGAACATCTCCATAAGAGAGGAAACTACTGTATTGGCCGGACCTGTGGTGTTGATAGGTGACAGCGGAGTGCGATGGAGGTCAGTCCGCTGATTGGTTTATCACCCGGCAGATAACAACAAAGGGATAATGCAGGTAAGGAAATACAGTAGTAAGAGACAGATCCCGCCGGGAGCTCACAGGGATAATGCAGGTGGTGTGTGTAGCACACACCTGTATATACATACAGAGGGTGACCCTCTAATAGTAACCAGTGGTGACACAATGAGATGGTAGTACCTCTGCTGTGTAGCAGAGTCTCTGGTGTGATACAGTCTCCGGTATGTGATACAGTGTCTGGTGTGTGATCCAATCTCCGGTGTGTGATAAAGTCTCCGGTGTGTGATACAGTGTCTGGTGTGTTATACAGTCTCCTGTGTGTGATACAATCTCCGGTGTGTGATACAGTTCCAGAGTGTGATATAGTCTCCGGTATGTGA
Source organism: Pseudophryne corroboree (assembly GCF_028390025.1). Classification (NCBI taxonomy): domain Eukaryota; kingdom Metazoa; phylum Chordata; class Amphibia; order Anura; family Myobatrachidae; genus Pseudophryne; species Pseudophryne corroboree. The sequence goes on from NC_086447.1 coordinate 933,893,367, forward strand.
AACAGTGTCTGGTGTGTGTGATACAGTCTCCGGTATGTGATACAGTGTCTGGTGTGTGATACAATCTCCGGTGTGTGATAAAGTCTCCGGTATGTGATACAGTCTCCGGTGTGTGATAGAGTCTCCGGTATGTGATACAGTGTCTGGTGTGTGATACAGTCTCCGGTGTGTGATACAGTCTCTGATAAGTGATACAGTCTCCGGTGTATGATACAGTCTCCATATAGTCTACGGTGTGTGATACAGTTTCCGGTGTGTGATACAGTCTCCGGTATGTGATACAGTCTCCATACAGTCTCCGGTGTGATACAGTCTCCGGTATGTGATACAGTCTCCATATAGTCTCCGGTGTGTGATAAGTCTCCGGTGTGATACAGTCTCCGGTATATAATACAGTCTCCGGTATGTGATACAGTCTCCATAGTCTCCGGTGTGTGATACAGTCTCCGGTATGTGATACAGTCTCCATATAGTCACCCGGTGTGTGATACAGTCTCCGGTATATAATACAGTCTCCGGTATGTGATACGGTCCCCATAGTCTCCGGTGTGTGATACAGTCTCCGGTATGTGATACAGTCTCCATATAGTCTCCGGTATGTGATACAGTCTCCATACAGTCTCCGGTGTGTGGTACAGTCTCCGGTATATAATACAGTCTCCATACAGTCTCCAGTGTGTGATACAGACTCCAGTGTGTGATACAGTCTCCATATAGTCACCCGGTGTCTGATACAGTCTCCGGTATATAATACAGTCTCCGGTACGTGATACAGTCCCCATAGTCTCCGGTGTGTGATACAGTCTCCGGTATGTGATACAGTCCCCATAGTCTCCGGTGTGTGATACAGTCTCCGGTATGTGATACAGTCTCCATATAGTCTCCGGTGTGTGATACAGTCTCCGGTATGTGATAGTCTCCATACAGTCTCCGGTGTGTGATACAGTCTCCGGTATATAATACAGTCTCCATACAGTCTCCAGTGTGTGATACAGACTCCAGTGTGTGATACAGTCTCCATATAGTCACCCGGTGTCTGATACAGTCTCCGGTATATAATACAGTCTCCGGTATGTGATACAGTCCCCATAGTCTCCGGTGTGTGATACAGTCTCCGGTATGTGATACAGTCTCCATATAGTCTCCGGTGTGTGATACAGTCTCCGGTATGTGATACAGTCTCCATACAGTCTCCAGTGTGTGATACAGTCTCCGGTGTGTGGTACAGTCTCCGGTATATAATACAGTCTCCATACAGTCTCCAGTGTGTGATACAGTCTCCAGTGTGTGATACAGTCTCCGGTGTGTGATACAGTCTCCGGTATGTGACACAGTCTCCAGTATGAGGCAGGACGCTCAGAGGCACATCCTTTTCCTATGGAGGAGAGACAGAGAAAACACACCCACAGTAGCGCACTTGGGCCCTCATTCCGAGTTGTTCGCTCGCTAGCTGCTTTTAGCAGCATTGCACACGCTAGGCCGCCGCCCTCTCGGAGTGTATCTTAGTTTAGCAGAATAGCGAACGAAAGATTAGCAGAATTGCTACTAAATAATTCCTTGCAGTTTCTGAGTAGCTCCAGACCTACTCACAGATTGCGATCAGCTCAGTCCGTTTAGTTCCTGGTTTGACGTCACATACACGCCCTGCAATCGGCCAGCCACTCCCCCATTTCCCCAGCCACTCCTGCGTTTTATCCTGTCACGCCTGCGTTTTTCCGCACACTCCCAGAAAACGGTCAGTTTCCGCCCAGAAACAGCCACTTCCTGTCAATCACACTCTGATCACTCCAGCAATAAAAAATCTTCGTTTGGTCGTGAGTAAATCTACTAAGTTTTGTGCTAAAATACTTAGCGCATGCGCGATGCATACCATGCGCATGCGTATTTTTGCCTTAATCGCTCCATTGCCAAAAATCGGCAACGAGCGATGTCACGGCAGTGACGCGACACCAGCGGTGTTCAGCATGTAATAAAAGGGAGACGGCGCAGACCACTACCCTTACAACAGAAATAAGGGAAAAGATCCTAGCCCCACAATTAGATTAGCTGAAGGCTGCATAAGCCTGAGGCCATATAAGAGCCCAATTTTTTGTGATTGGTTGTTTTATGACTAAGCAGTTGCTAGGTAGATCATGGTTTTCGGTTGTTTATTCCTATAGGATCATAGGGCTGTCCGTCAAGGTTTTAGGGGTTGGTCTCAGGATACTATATAATGCATAGTCATGTGCCTCAGACTTCCTCTTGCCATTATTGTATGGCCCAGGAAGGCTGAGTATATTGCTGCCCGTGCTGCTGCTGTCAGATTGTGTTCGGTCTGTGTCCCCGGAGGGGGCGCTAGTGGGTCAGTGGAGGTGGAAGGAAGGAAACGAGGAGGTTGAATAACGTTCCTGCGCATGAGCGCAAAGGTATTTTTATTAGGCAGATGTATAACAGTTATTGCAGCAGAAATAATAATAACAGGTGAAAAAAGTCAATCACTCAGTAATGAATCTGAAAGTCTATGGCAAATGAATGATAAATGAATTTGAGAAATAATATCCAGAATATAAATCAGAAGAGCAGAATGTCTTATGGAATGGTTCTGGCTTGGAAACCAGTGCAGGGTTAAAACGGGAAACTAGGCAGTAGATGATATGGCAAACCTGAGCATAAGCAGGAGACCGACTCACAGTGCAGGTGATGGGCACTGGCAGCAGCAAGCTGTGTCACAGGTGGAGGAAATGAACGCACCTGGAGTTTGTCTTCAACTGCAGGCTGAAGCACACAAGGTGGTGATGAGTGTGAAGCCTTATGCAGGTTGCAGGTATTGCTGAGCCTTGAAGTTCCACGGGAGAATGCAGAGTAACCAGGAGTATAATGTTCTTAGCAGAGAACCAGGAACTCAGGAGAGACAGGAACCGATCCTTTCATGTAGGTCGCAGATAGACACAAAGTCCAGGATGCCTGTGAGCTGTACCTGTAGCCTCCTATATACCCCATGGTACGCAGGGATTGGATGAATGCAGGAAAGGTGGGTGCGGCCACGCACCGGATTGGCCGCAGCATACTGGCTATTGCAGACTGTCATGGCGGCGCCCACGCCGCGGCCCAGCGGGGACGCGGCGCGCTACACGCCTGCTGTCTCAGCAGTGCCCCCAGGATCCAGATGACGACCCACGGCAGGGGCATAGGCGACCGGTGACCGCAGGGAGCCAGGACGGAGTCCGCAGCGGCGGACGGATGTCAGCCTGGTAAGTCGATTCCTGACAGTACCCCCTCCTTTAGGGGTGGACACCGAACACCCACGTGGTTTGGAGGGATGAGTGCTGTGGAAAACACGGACCAACCTAGGAGCATGGACATCAGATGAATTCACCCAGCTTCTCTCCTCTGGGCCATAACCGCACCAATCGACCAGGTACTGGAGACGTCCATACCGGCAACGGGAGTCCAGAATCTTGTTGATCTCAAATTCCACGCCCCGCTGAGTTCGGATCTTGGGACCTGCTGGAAGAGTATTCTGAAAGCGGTTTAGAACTAAAGGTCTGAGGAGAGAAATGTGAAAGGCATTAGGTATACGAAGTGAAGATGGTAATTTCAACTTGTAAGCCACTGGGTTGATGACACTCTCAATAGGGTAAGGACCAATGAAGCGTGGTGCAAACTTCATGGAAGGAACCCTGAGACGAAGGTTGCGGGTTGATAACCAAACTCGATCCCCAGGTTTCAAATAGGGAACCGCACGTCTCTTGCGGTCGGCAAAGATCTTATATCGACTGGAGGCTTTTTTGAGGGAAACGTGAATCTTTTTCCAAATGGTTGAAAACTGAGTTAGTGCAGAAGTGGCAGCTGGAACATCCATATGAGGAAGCTCTTGGAATTCAGGTACACGGGGATGTTGCCCATAAACTGCAAAGAATGGTGTCGTATCAGTGGCAGTATGATATCGAAAGTTATGGGCAAACTCGGCCCACGGGAGCAGATTGAACCAATCATCCTGGGAAGATGACACATATAACCTTAAAAAAGTCTCAAGTTCTTGATTGACTCTCTCTGTCTGCCCATTCGTCTGAGGATGGTATGATGACGAGAATTTCAATTTTACCTGCATGGCAGAACAGAGGGCCCTCCAAAACCTCGCTACAAACTGTACCCCCCGATCAGATATTATTTCAGAGGGTAAACCATGTAAGCGGAAAATCTCCTGTATGAAGATTTGGGCAAGTTTCGGGGCAGAAGGGAGACCCTGGAGGGGAACGAAATGAGCCATCTTGGTGAATCTGTCCACTACAACCCAAATGGTATTATGTCCCTGAGAAGATGGAAGGTCAGTGATAAAATCCATGGACAGATGAGACCAAGGACGACTAGGGACAGACAAGGGTTGTAACTGACCTGCTGGTGACTGACGAGGAGTCTTGTGCTGCACACATTTAGGACAGGATGCCACGAAATCCTGGATGTCCATTTTCATCTTTGGCCACCAATATGATGCGGAAAGGAACTTGAATGTCTTCAGGACACCAGGATGACCAGTGAACTTGGACTGATGGGCCCAAGATAGCAACTTGGGACGGAGCTCTGAGGAAACAAAAGTCTTACCAGGAGGAGGAGCTGGGGAGACTTGAGAGGCAGCGAAAACCACGGGACTCAGGATGGAATGTGGCACAGAGTCAGATGTTCCTTCTTCAGATTCCATGGATCGGGATAATGCATCGGCTTTCACATTCTGTGAACCTGGGCGGAAATGAAGCTTAAAATTAAAACGTGAGAAAAACATAGCCCACCTGGACTGGCGAGGGTTAAGGCACTGGGCTGCTTTTAAATAAAGCAAGTTCTTATGATCCGTGAAGATGTTAAACGGATGTTTGGCCCCTTCTAGGAGATATCTCCATTCCTCGAGAGCCAGCTTGATTGCCAGTAACTCTTGATCTCCCACGGAATAGTTAGCTTCTGCAGGAAGAAACTTGCGAGAATAGAATCCACACGGGTGGACTTTCCCATCAGATCCCTTCTGGGAGAGAACAGCACCTACCCCAACTGTAGAGGCGTCCACCTCCAACTCGAATGGTCTGTCGACATCTGGCTGTGACAGCACTGGAGCAGACATAAAGGCTAGCTTGATTTTCCGGAAGGCTGCCAAGGCTTCTTCTGACCAGTTGGAATGATCTGCCCCTTTCCGAGTCAGGTTGGTAATAGGAGCGATGAGAGTGGAGAATCCTCGAATAAATTTTCTATAGTAGTTGGCGAAACCCAGGAACCGCTGGATAGCTTTGAGGGAAGTTGGAATGGACCAGTTGGCAATGGCTTCCAATTTCGTCGGGTCCATCTGAAGATCCGATCCGGAGATTATATAACCCAGAAAGGGTATAGAGGGAACTTCAAAGGTGCATTTAGATAGTTTCCCGTAGAGACGATTCTCACGAAGACGTCGGAGAACTTCACAGACTTGTAGGCGATGAGATGGAAGGTCTTGAGAAAAGATAAGAATATCATCTAGGTAGACAACGAGGTATTTATACAGCACATCTCGAAAAATTTCATTCACAAAGTGTTGGAATACCGCTGGAGCATTACTCAACCCAAATGGCATTACCAGGTATTCATAATGGCCATCTCGAGTGTTGAAAGCTGTTTTCCACTCGTCACCACTCCGGATTCTGATGAGATTATAGGCACCGCGGAGATCTAACTTGGTGAAAATGCGGGCCCCCTTAACTCTATCAAAAAGTTCGGTAATGAGTGGTAAAGGATAACTATTCTTGATGGTAATGTCATTGAGACCCCGATAGTCAATGCATGGGCGCAGTCCTCCATCCTTCTTTTTGACAAAGAAGAAACCTGCACCAGCGGGTGATGATGACGGACGGATGAATCCTTTCTGGAGATTCTCTCTGATGTAATTACTCATCGCCTCTGTTTCAGGAACAGATAAAGGGTAGGTGCGCCCCCTAGGTGGCTTCTTGCCAGGAAGGAGATCGATGGGACAATCCCATTCCCTATGGGGCGGCAGAATATCAGCAGCCTTTTCACAGAAGACGTCTGCGAAGTCTTGATAAACTGCTGGAAGACTTAGCTGTGACTTTACTTCGGTTGATTTAATGGGACACACTTGGGCTAAGCAGGATTGGTGACAATGTGAACCCCATGAGGTAAGCTGCAACGTTGTCCAGTTGAACTGTGGGTTATGTAGCTGGAGCCAAGGCATGCCCAAGACAATCTCCTGGGTGGCCTGAGGGATGACCAGGAACTTGATCAGTTCTGAATGAAGAAATCCAACTCCCAGAACCACTGGGGTAGTTTGATGTGAAATGTTCCCCTTAGAGATTCTACTACCATCCACAGCAGTACAGTACAGGCAGAGCCTCTCCCGTATTCTTCTTGCCCGCTCTTCAGGAGATAGGCGGGACCTATTAATCTGCATAGGCTCGTCAGAAGAGGGAGACTGGAACTGTACAGGAGGTATGTACCTTGGTCTGCGAGACTCACTCCGAGCGCGTTCATTATTGCGTTCGCGGATGCGAGAGTCCAGCTTAATACATAGGGAGATCAAATCAGGCAGTTGAACAGGAATGTCACGGGTTGTCAATTCGTCCTTGATCCGATCCGAAAGTCCGTGCCAGAAGGCTGCTACCAGAGCTTGGTTGTTCCACTGGATCTCTGCAGCCAACGTCTGGAACTGGATGACATATTGTCCCATGCTTCGGTTACCTTGACGAAGTTGGATCAGGTCTGCCGAAGCTGATGTTGCTCGACCAGGTTCGTCAAAGATCCGTCTAAAGGTTGACACGAAGTCTGAGTAGTTGTTGATCAGAGGGTCAGCACGTTCCCACAGAGGAGACACCCAACTCAGAGCAGAACCAGAGAGTAAGGAAATGATGTAGGCAACCTTGGACCTTGGTGTGGGAAAGTTATGTGGCAATAACTCAAACTGTATTTCACACTGATTGAGAAAGCCGCGACATAGTTTAGGACTGCCATCATATTTGCTCGGCACGGGCAGGTGCAGGCGTGATACTGGAACTGATGCAGCCGACGTAGAAGAATTTACAGCACTGGCAGGTGCTGGAGTAACTGGAACAGTAGGTGAAAGTACACTGGGCAGGGATTGCTGCAGTGTATCCAATCGGGAGGACATCCCTTGTAGAAAGTGAAGCATCTGCTGCTGCGCAACCTCTTGACCATCCAGACGGGAGACCAGATCTTGCAAGGCCTCTGACCCCACACTCCGTCCACCATCCGAGTCCATCGATCCTGGACTTACTGTCAGATTGTGTTCGGTCTGTGTCCCCGGAGGGGGCGCTAGTGGGTCAGTGGAGGTGGAAGGAAGGAAACGAGGAGGTTGAATAACGTTCCTGCGCATGAGCGCAAAGGTATTTTTATTAGGCAGATGTATAACAGTTATTGCAGCAGAAATAATAATAACAGGTGAAAAAAGTCAATCACTCAGTAATGAATCTGAAAGTCTATGGCAAATGAATGATAAATGAATTTGAGAAATAATATCCAGAATATAAATCAGAAGAGCAGAATGTCTTATGGAATGGTTCTGGCTTGGAAACCAGTGCAGGGTTAAAACGGGAAACTAGGCAGTAGATGATATGGCAAACCTGAGCATAAGCAGGAGACCGACTCACAGTGCAGGTGATGGGCACTGGCAGCAGCAAGCTGTGTCACAGGTGGAGGAAATGAACGCACCTGGAGTTTGTCTTCAACTGCAGGCTGAAGCACACAAGGTGGTGATGAGTGTGAAGCCTTATGCAGGTTGCAGGTATTGCTGAGCCTTGAAGTTCCACGGGAGAATGCAGAGTAACCAGGAGTATAATGTTCTTAGCAGAGAACCAGGAACTCAGGAGAGACAGGAACCGATCCTTTCATGTAGGTCGCAGATAGACACAAAGTCCAGGATGCCTGTGAGCTGTACCTGTAGCCTCCTATATACCCCATGGTACGCAGGGATTGGATGAATGCAGGAAAGGTGGGTGCGGCCACGCACCGGATTGGCCGCAGCATACTGGCTATTGCAGACTGTCATGGCGGCGCCCACGCCGCGGCCCAGCGGGGACGCGGCGCGCTACACGCCTGCTGTCTCAGCAGTGCCCCCAGGATCCAGATGACGACCCACGGCAGGGGCATAGGCGACCGGTGACCGCAGGGAGCCAGGACGGAGTCCGCAGCGGCGGACGGATGTCAGCCTGGTAAGTCGATTCCTGACAGCTGCGAGGAAGGCCTCTGCCAGGACGCGGGTGTCCCCGGCGACTGCTGTGCGCCTGGCGGCTCCCTCGCCTGGCACGGCCGGAGCTAATGTGTCTCCCCTTCCCCCCCACCGGCGGCTGCGGTCAGCGGCGCGGGCGCCCACGTGGGGCCTGGCGGCCGCGAGCGGGCTACGGGGGGTGAGGGAGGACGGCACCTGCAGGTGGGGTTTATTACTGTGGTTGTTCAGGGGTCTCCCGTGCCCTGTATGCCGCCGGCCAGGGCTGCAGCGGACGGGCTCCCCTCTGCGGGGGAAGCCATTTTCTGCCGTTTCATTTGTTGGGGATGGGGCCGTTAGGGCTGGCCTCAGCGCGTTAGGGAGGGGGGAGATTTTTCGGAGTGCCGCGTCGGAGGCCCCGCGGATGGTGTCGGCGCTGGGGTCCCCGGCTGGGGATCTCTCAGCGGTGGGTTATCCGCTGGGTTCCTGATCACCCGCTGGGTTTCGGCACGCGGCGGCGTCCCCGGGCGTTGGGCTCCAGGCGTTTCCCCCCGGCCCGGTGGGGGCGGTGCAGCTGGTGTCGACGCAGTCGTCCATTGCTGCTGTGTTCCACCTGCCTGGCCCTCCGCTGTCGTTTTCCGCGCCGCACGGTTTTGCCGGGAGACGGTTTTTCCCCGGTGGCCTTCCCTATCCAGTTGCGCAAGCGTTTCCCGTGTCCTCCGGGCCGCCTTTCACGGGCCTCCCGGTTTCCTCCGCACCGCACTTTTCACCGTATTTTGCCAATCTGGCCGCAAGCGTCCGGCCCACGTGGTCAGTCGGCGGCCCTCGGGTTGCTATCCGCCCCCTGCCTTTGCGGACTTGTATTTCGGGTCCTCCCCGGCTGGGACGAACCCTTTTGGCAGCCACCCCCCGTTCCTCCTCCGTTCCATACTGTTTCGTCAGGATTCCCCGGGTCGGCGGGGTGCCTTTCACCTCCCGCGTGGCTTCCTGCCTACGCCGTTGGTGGAGCGCCGGGGGTCAGGGCTCCTTTCCCCTCCGCCGTTGCGTCTTCCTCCTTGGGGGGTCCTCTCCCGCCGATCAGTGGCAAACGCAGGATTTTCACAGGGGGGTTTCCGTACGTGTGTGTGTAATTGAGTAGCCAGCACACTGCTCGACCTGTGTACATTATATATATATATATATATATATATATATAAATAATATTACATACCGCACATCTGTACATAGGCATATTGTACATACACACACAAACACATACTGTACAGTAGCATACATATACACAGTATACATGCACACAGGATACATACGTACACACACACTATACATGCACACAGTATACACACACACACACACACACACACACACACACACACACAGTATACATGCACACAGCATACACAGTACACATGCATGCATACATACTCACAGCATGCATACATACATACATACATAGTATACATGCACACAGGCATACTTACATACACAAAATAGATGCACACAGCATGCATGCATACACACACACACACACACACTATACATGCACACATTGGCCCTCATTCCGAGTTGATCGGTCGCAAGGCGAATTTAGCAGAGTTACACACGCTTAGTCTACGCCTACTGGGAGTGTATCTTAGCATCTTAAAAGTGCGAACGAAGTTTACGCAATATTGCGAACAAAAAAAACTTAGCAGTTTTAGAGTAGCTCCACACTTACTCTGCCTGTGCGATCAGTTCAGTGCTTGTCGTTCCTGGTTTGACGTCACAAACACTCCCAGCGTTCGCCCAGACACTCCCCCGTTTCTCCGGCCACTCATGCGTTTTTTCCGGAAACGGTAGCGTTTTCAGCCACACGCCCATAAAACGCCGTGTTTCCGCCCAGTAACACCCATTTCCTGTCAATCACACTACGTTCGCCGGTGCGAACAAAAAGCCGTGAGTAAAGATCCTTTCTTCATAGCAGAATTACTTAGCGCAGTCGCAGTGCGAACATTGCGCATGCGCTCTAAGCTGATTTTCACTGCGATGCGAAAAAAAAGAACGAGCGAACGACTCGGAATGAGGGCCATAGTACACAGGCATGCACACAGCATACATAAAAACACACACAGAATAAATGCACACAGCATACATAAAAACACACACACAGAATAAATGCACACAGCATACATACACACACACTATACATGCACACAGCATACATAAAAACACACACACAGAATAAATGCACACAGCATACATAAAAACACACACACAGAATAAATGCACACAGCATACATAAAAACACACACACAGAATAAATGCACACAGCATACATAAAAACACACACACAGAATAAATGCACACAGCATTCATACACACACACTATACATGCACACATCATACATACTTAGTTACTCACATAGTATCCATGTACAGAGCCATGTACACACCCATTAACAGTAAACACAACACCCCCCTCCTCACCCCCGCACCTTATACACATACATGGCTACTCACAAACTGCTGCAGTACAATTTATTATAAACTACCCCTCCATCCATGATCCCACACACATACAGAATGTGAGACACACACCTTGCTTCTGCAGAGTCACACACACTGGGAGCCGAAGCCAGCAGAGAGCGGAGCGGTCCCGTGCGCTTCCGCTGCAGCTCCCCCTACAGGCAGCCAGGTTCTCACTGTCACTCGGACAGTGTAAGGCAGAGGTTCCCAAACTGTGTGCCGTGGCTCCCTGGGGTGCCTCGGGACACTTGCAGGGGTGCCCTGGGTTGGTGGTCTAGGACCAATTCAAATTATTCATGGTCAAGATAATAGGCAAAACCAGTGCTGGTGGCTGCCAGTCATAAAATATGTGGCCAAACAGAAGCAAATCTTGTCCCTCACCACACAGCTGACCCTAAGGAGGACATATAAGCGCGATCTACTTAATGTAATATTTCTTTCTAAATTTCTCAATAAGAAATTTTTGGCCTAGGGTTGCCGTGAAAAAAATTCTGATATTCTAGGGCGCCGTGATTCAAAAACGTTTGGAAACCACTGGTGTAAGGAAAAGAGAGCTGCTGCTGCTAATTAAAAATAAATGCTAAAAAAAACGGACAGCAGCACTGATGGATCGGCGGCCAGGGGGGTTTCTAGGTACTCGGAAACCCCCCCTGCGTGCGCGTATGCCGATGCCCGCAGGCCCCCCTCCGCTGAGCGAATGTGCTTTGCCCCCGCTCCCGCCTGTTCCACCCCTGCCTGTTGATGCGCTGTTTTCTCCTGCGCCTGTTGTCCCTTATGTTTCCTCCGCTCAGGTGATGGCGATTTCCGGGACTTCGTCTCGGAGGGGCCGGAGGTCGGAGGGGGCTGCGGCTGCGGCACCGAGAGGAGATGTTCCACCACAACCGGAGACGGTTGAAGCGGATGATGCTATTCCGGGGCCTTCAAGCGCTGGTGAGCATGATATTCATTCTCATTGTTCTTCTAGCACTTCCTCTTCTAGTAGTGTTTCTTCAGGTTCTCTGCAGCGCCCGCGTAAACTGGCTAGACTTATTGCGAACGCGTGGCTAAGGAATCGCGTAAGGAGGCAGCGCCGGCGGCGACGGTTCCCTCTGACCCCCCCGTTATACGGAGATGATGCACTGCGCCAATACGGCCGTGACAAGGGGGGTTCACAAGCAGCTGCGGGAAAAAATCAGGAAGGGGAAGTACGTTGACGTCTTCACCCTTACGGATGAGATGCGGCAGGCTTTTGACGCAGCTAAGAAACCGGGGGGCATTGGGGAGAGTGCTTTCCGTAATTTTCACCAGTGGTTTGCGGGGTTTCTTGGTTTTCACGGCTTGCTACACCGAATCGCGGCCCACAGAGTATCCCAATTTGGTTAAATATCTCTTTCTGGTGCATGACATGTACAGTACTTGAAATCCAAGGGCTCCGCTTGGCGGGATTACAACGAGAAATTCCGTCGTAATCAGGATGGTAACCCCATTCTGCCCGCGGGTTTTAAGGATGTCGAGGTTTGGTTGGAGGTCACGCAACAGGTCAAGCCCACTTCGGACATCACGGTCCACAAGCCCGTGGCGACTGGTGGTGCGGTTTCCCGCTCCTTGGGGAAAGGCAAGTGTTTTGCCTAAAACAAAGGAAAATGCACCAGGGGCGTAAATTGACGTTTTCGTCACTCGTGCAAGTTGTGCGGGGGCCGGTCACCCGGCCAAGGACTGCACCTCGGCGGCGAGCGGTAAGACCTCTGCTCCTGCCGAGGCCGGGGGAGTTGGTAAGTAAGGCCCCCTCCCCTATTCAGGTTCCCGAATTGCGTTGCTGGTTTAGTTTATACCCCGACAAGTCGGCAGCGTTATTCCTGTTGGAGGGTTTTAGTCATGGTTTTCGCCTGCCCATTTCGGATTCGGTGCACGTGGTGGCGCGCTGGAATTTGAAATGGGCTCGCGAGTTCCCGCACGAGGTCTAGCGGAAGGTGGAAGTGGAGATCGGCTTGGGGCGCATGTGTGGGCCCTACGCTTTTCCCCCTCTGCCCTCCTTGTGCATCTCCCCCGTTGGGGTGGTGCCCAAGAAGGCCCCCGGGTAAGTTCCGCCTGATACAGCACTTGTCGCATCCTCCTGGCGTTTCGGTTAATGACTCCATTCCCGAGGCCGTGTGCAGGGTGCGTTATCAGTCCTTTGATGACGCTCTGCGCTTGATGCGGGCCTGTTGGCAAAATTAGACGTGGAATTGGCTTTTCGGCTCCTTCCCCTGCCCCCTGAGTCCCTGCGGTTTCTGGGTTTCAAATTGGGGACAGAGTTTTACGTGGATCGGTGTCTCCCCATGGGTTGTTCAGTCTCCTGCGCCTACTTTGAGAGATTTAGCACTTTTTTGCATTGGTGCGTCCAGGCCGCCTCCGGTCAACACGGGGTGGCCCACTACCTGGACGATTTTCTCTTTGTGAGCCCAGGGGACAGTTCAGTCTGTGGCGATATTCTGTCGGTTGCCAGGTCCTTGTTCGAAAGTTTGGGGGTTCCCGTCGCAATGGACAAGTGTGAGGGCCCCTGCAGTTGTCTTAGCTATTTGGGAATTGAAATAGACACAGTGGCGGGTTGCTGTCGCCTCCCCGAGGATAAAGTGCATAAGATGTTGGGTTTAATTCATGATTGTTTGGGCAAGCGCAGGGTGCGGCTTAAGCAGGTACAGTCGTTGCTGGGTTCCTTCAACTTTGCGTGCCGGATTATCCCCATGGGTAGGGTTTTCTGTCGCAAACTTGAACGGGCCACGGCGGGGACGGTCCGGCAGCATCACACCATGTACCTTTCCCGCGAGATCAGGGATGATTTGCGAGTTTGGGTTTCTTTCCTGGTGTCCTTCAACAGGGAAGTTTTGTGGCCTCCCCCTTGTTGTTCCAACAGTTGGCTCCAGTTGTTCACTGATGCCTCGGGCAGTCATGGCTTTGGGGCATTTTTTGCCAGGTCGTGGTGCGCTGCTGCTTGGCCGTCCTCTTGGGTGGCACGGGGTTTCACCAAGAACCTCCTTTTGCTGGAGTTGTTCCCGATCATAGTTGCCCTGGAGTTGTGGGCCTGCCAGTTCTCGAATCGGGACATCTCGGGAGTGGTGCACGCTATCAATAATCAGCGTTCTTTTTCTCCACAGGCTTTGCGGCTTTTACGTCATCTGGTGCTAGTTTGCTTGTGGCACAATATTAATTTCAGGGCCCGTCACATTCCCGGAATCGAATCAATAATCAGCGTTCTTCTTCTCCACAGGCTTTGCGGCTTTTACGTCATCTGGTGCTAGTTTGCTTGTGGCACAATATTAATTTCAGGGCCCGTCACGTTCCCGGAATCGACAACGGAATTGCGGATGCATTGTCTCGGTTCCAGTTTGATAAATTCCGGGCGTTGGTTCCGGGTGCGGCGGTGGAGGGTTTACCGTGCCCGCCTTCTGTCTGGCAGATTGTCGAGCCGGGTTAGCTTCTCTGGCCAGGTGTGAGTTGGCTCCTTCCACGCTCAGGGCGTATGATGCGGCCTGGCGTGATTGGTCGGCCTTTCAAAGTAGGTACGGTGTGGCAGGTGAGTCCCCGGCTGATGTTTTGATGGCCTTTGTTTGGGAGCGTTATCAAAGGGGTAGGTCAAAAGCGGCCATGTCTTCTGCCCTTGCGGGCATTTCCTTTCACTCTCGGCTCCACGGGATGACGGACCCCACCGGGTCTTTTGTCCTTTCCAGAGCGCGTAAAAGGATGGGCTAGGATGCGACCAGCGCCCTCGTACTCCCGTAGACCCGTGACTTTGCAGCTTCTAACGGAGTTGCTGCGTGTGCTGCCTCGAATTGCGACCTCGGAGTTCGAGGTGGCCCTTTTTAGTTGTGCTTTTGCCCTAGCTTTCTTTGGGGCTTTCAGAGTGAGCGAGTTAGTAAGTCATCTCGTGAGTCCGGTATGCTTTACGGGAATGTGCGCCTGCAGGATGGCCTGTTGCTCTGTAGGATTGTGCGGTCCAAGACAGATCAAACAGGTCGGGGTCGCTGGGTGTCCTTGGAGGCCCGGGAGGATGCGAGTGTTTGCCCGCTGCGGCTGGCGCTGGAGTATCTCCGGTTGAGGCCTTCGGGTGGCGACCAGTTGCTAGTGCACGCGCACGCTGGCCCGCTGACTAAGTTCCAATTTGCTGCAGTGTTTAAGAAATGTTTAGAGGCGCTAGGCTTGCGCGGGGCGGACTTCGGTACCCATTCCTTTTGGATTGGGGCGGCAACCCATGCCGTGGCTACGGGCTCCTCCCCGGCGGCTATTCGGGAGCTGGGCCGTTGGAAGTCTGCCTCCTATAAGTCTTATGTTCGTTTTGATAGGATTTAGGTGCGCCTGTTGCGCAAACCCAAAAACTTGTTTACTCGTCGGTTTTTGAACGCTTACCGTTCAGGAATCAAGGGTGTGAAGTGAATTTTAAAATTTTCCTCCGAGGGGGCCTAATTTCAATTGGCTGTTCTCTGAAGGTCCAAGGGAGGTTTTTTGAGTTTTCTCCTTCATTTGGGTCATTTATGTTTATTGCATTTATCTAAGTTTGTGGTCAAATTTCTGATGTTAGAGTGTTTTTCTTTTTCAGCCGTCGTTGATTTTGAGGAGCAAGTGTGGCTGGTTGGCCATTCTTATATTTTTTGGGCGGCAAGGCATCCTATGGCACTTAGGGCAGCTGACGTTTTTGGGACTAGAGAGTTTCGTTGGTTAGGTGTTCGGGGTATGCTTTGGGGTGATTCGTTGCGTCTCCTTTTTCACCGTGAGCGACGCTGGGGTCGCCCAAGCTGTATTGTCCTGCATTTGGGCGGCAATGATTTGGGCCGAGTTAAAGGCATCGACTTAATTTTGTCCATTAAGGCGGATTTGGTGGCGATTCGTTGTCACTGGCCAGGAGTCCATATTGTGTGGTCTGAGGTAGTTCCGCGTTTTCATTGGCGAGGTGCGGGGCGTTTCTCGGCTCTGGAGAAGGCTCACAAGAAGGTGAATTCAGCGGTGTCGCTGTTTGTTAGGGCCATAGGTGGCGTGGCTGTCAGGCATCCTTTACTTGTACTGCGTAATAGGCAGTTCTACAAGGAGGATGTGGTTCATCTTTCTCCGGACGGAGTTCAGGTTTTCTTGGAGAATGTTTTTGGTCCTTTCCGTTAGGGCTCTTTAGTTTTTTCTTGTTTCTTTGTTCGGATGGCGGGGGCGGTTTTGTTAAACCTTTGTGGCGGGAAGTCGCTACCAACCAGCGGTCAAACAGGCATAAGTGGTCATTGTGGGGCACCCTCTTTAGAAGGACAGCAGGTGTGTCCTTACCTTGCGGGTGGACATTTAGACGTTCCCCTGCGGGAACCGAACGTTTGCCAGAGAAAAGAGGGGTGAGGCCAGCACAATGCGGGTTATGCAGGGAGGAGGCGGGGTTTTGGTAGTCCCCTCCTTGGTTGGTTGGTTTTCATGTAAGTAACTGGAGCTGGTGTCTGGTAGCGACTTTTCCTTTGCCATCCTCCAATCCGAATTTAACTTTACAATCTAAATTAATTTAAATTTCAATTACAATTATAGTTTAAAGAGTTGGTCTGCGATCAATAAATATCGTCTGACCTTTAACTCCAGCTACCGTGTCTGTGTCTTTATTTCAGTGTGTCGTTTTATTTTAGTGATAAGCTAGCTTTAGAAAGGCTTATGTTAATCGCAATAAAGTTATGGGCGCCTTAGATTAGCTGAAGGCTGGATAAGCCTGAGGCCATATAAGAGCCCAATTTTTTGTGATTGGTAGTTTTATGACTAAGCAGTTGCTAGGTAGATCATGGTTTCCGGTTGTTTTTTCCTATAGGATCATAGGGTTGTCCGTCAAGGTTTTAGAGGTTGGTCTCAGGATAATATATAATCCATAGTCATGTGCCTCAGACTTCCTCTTGCCATTTTGTATGCCCTCCCGCCCTCCCTGATTATATTTGATTTGTTTGTTTCTATTCAGTTGGCTATTGACAGCCAGATTGGCGGGAAGTCGCTACCAACCAGCGGTCAAACAGGCATAAGTGGTCATTGTGGGGCACCCTCTTTAGAAGGACGGCAGGTGTGTCCTTCTCTTGCGGTTGGACATTTAGACGTTCCCCTGCGGGAACCGAACGTTTGCCAGAGAAAAGAGGGGTGAGGCCAGCACAATGCGGGTTATGCAGGAAGCAGGTGGGGTCTGGGTACTCCCCTCCTTGGTTTGGTGGTTTTCATCTAGGTGACTGGAGCTGGTGTCTGGTAGCGACTTTTCCTTTGCCATCCTCCAATCTAAATTTAACTTTACAATCCAAATTAATTTCAATTTTAATTACAATTATAGTTTAAAGAGTTGGTCAGCGATCAATAAATATCGTCTGACCTTTAACTCCAGCTACCGTGTCTGTGTCTTTATTTCAGTGTGTCGTTTTATTTTAGTGATAAGCTAGCTTAAAGAAAGGTTGATGTTAATCGCAATAAAGTTATGGGCGCCTTATATCACCCAGGGGGGATGTACTAAGCCTTGGAGAGATATATTGTGGAGAGAGATAAATTACCAGTTAATCAGCTCCTAACTACCATGTAACAGGCGGTGTTTGAAAGATGACAGTTAGGAGCTGATTGGCTGGTACTTTATCTCTAGCCAATGCTTAGTACATCTGGCCCTAGGAGTGGATTTATGTAGCCTATGCATAAATCCAGGCTGTGAAAATAATATCTTTATGTTCGATGAGTGATGTCATCACTTATAAGTGGATTGTAGTGACATCACACAAAGAAGATGACATGTAATTAATGCGCCTTCACAAAAACTCATTTATGTCACTCACGTGGGCTACAACTCTCCAGCTTTCTGATAATGTGTAACTAATATTAATATAGAGAGTGCTTCTGACTATCCCATATAGCGTCCTGAAGCTTACCTAGGACTACGGTAAAACATGGACTTACTGTATAATAACTCGCTGTATCTGTATCTAAATATTAAGCCCACCAAATATAAAAAGGTGATATTTACATATCTGTACCCACAACTCCCAAGTGCAGCTTCAAGCTGTATGTTCTGTTCTGTGGAAAAGCTGGTTCTGAGCTGGGCTATGTGCACAGGTGTGATCTCCACGTTACCTTATGTCTGGTCCATTGGGCCTGGAAGGAAGCTGCCAGGTGAGGGCTATGAAGGTCTCACTAACAGGAACCACAGATAAGGGGCTGACGCCCTCAGGCGGTGCCGGCTGAGTGGTCACTAGAGTCGGCAAGCTTTCAGTGCTTCCCCCAATATACGTTCCCCCACCAGAGGAGGCCACAACGCTCACAGAGTAGTTAGTGTATGGGATGAGACCTGTGACGGTGTAGCTTAGTAACGTAGTGTCCGTTATAACCACCCGAGGTTCCGGTATGCGGATCTCATAGCGCAATATTTCTCCGTTTGCTTTAAGGGGGGGCTTCCAGGTGACCTGAAAGGAAAATAATTATGTCATTATATTGACTGAAACAAACCAGATAAAACATTAAATCTCACTGATTTACACGAGTTATGAATTACCAAAACCGGGATCCGGTCGAATGGTCGAGAGCAAACGTTATAAGATCAACACCACAATGTCAACATCAGATCATTGACATGGCTCAAACTGTAAACAGGCACCAGGTCGGCATCCTCACGGTGTCGACAATTTCACAATGTCGACATCTAAAATGTCACCATGTGAAATGTTGACAGTTTTAGGATGCCGGCGGTTAGGGTTCAGCTGCGGGGAATGGGGGGGTTAGGCTTTTGGGTTAGGCTGCAGGGGAAAGTTGCGGTTAGGCTTCAGGCGGTGGGTGGGAGGTCAGGGTTAGGCTTGGGGAGGTAGCTTAGGGTTAGGATGCAGCAGAGGTGGTTAGGGGTTAGGCTCTGCGGGGGGGGGGTTAGGGTTAGGATGCAGGGGGAGGTTAAAGTCAGGCTAGCAGGAGTTGCGGGGTGTTTGGGGTTAGGGGAAGGGGAGGTTAGGGTTAGGCTGAGGAGGGAGGTTAGGGTTACGTTGTCGGAGGGGGCGGTTAGGGTTAGGCTGCGGGAGGGGAGGTTAGGGTCAGTCTGCGGGATGGGAGGTTAGGCTGTGGGAGGGATGTTAGGGTTAGACTGAGGGGGGAGGTTAGGGTTAGGATGTGGGAGGGGAGGTTAGGGTTAGGCTGTGGGAGGGAAGTTAGGGTTAGGCTGTGGGTGGGGACGGTTAGGATTAGGCTGTGGGAGGGGAGGTTAGGGTTAGGCTGTGGAAGCGGAGGTTAGGGTTAGGCTGCAAGAAGGGAGGTTAGGGTTAGGCTGTGGGTGGGGACGGTTAGGATTAGGCTGCGGGAGGGGTGGTTAGGGTAAGGATGTGGGAGGGGACGGTTAGGATTAGGCTGCGGGAGGGGAGGTTAGGGTTAGGCTTAGGCTGTGGGAGGGAAGTTAGGGTTAGGCTGAGGGGGGAGGTTAGGGTTAAGCTGTGGGAGGGGAGGTTAGGGTTAGGCTGAGGGGGGAGGTTAGGGTTAGGCTGCGGGAGTGGAGGTTAGGGTTAGGCTGAGGGGGGAGGTTAAGGTTAGGATGTGGAATGGGAGGTTAGGGTAAGGCTGCGGGAGGGGAGGTCAGGGTTAGGCTGTGGGAGGGGAGGTTAGGATTAGGTTGCGGGAGGGGAGGTTGGAATGCAGGAGGGGAGGTTAGGGTCAGGATGTAGGAGGGGAGGTTAGGGTTAGGCTGAAGGGGAAAGTTAGGGTTAGGATGTGGGATGGGAGGTTAGGGTTAGACTGCAGGAGGGGAGGTTAGGGTTAGGCTGAGGGGGGAGGTTAAGGTTAGGATGTGGGAGGGGAGGTAAGAGTTAGGCTGCGGGAGGGGAGGTTAGGGTTAGGCTGTGGGAGGGGAGGTTAGGATTAGGCCGAGGGAGCGGAGGTTAGGGTTAGAATGCAGGAGGCGAAGTTAGGGTCAGGATGCAGGAGGGGAGGTTAGGGTTAGGCTGAGGGGGGAGGTTAGGATTTGGGAGGGAGATTAGGATTAGGCTGCAGGTGGGGAGGTTAGGATTAGGCTGTGGGAGGGGAGGTTAGGGTTAGGCTGAAGGGGAAGGTTAGGATTAGGCTTTGGGAGGGGAGGTTAGGATTAGGCAGCGGAAGGGGAGGTAAGTGATAGGCTGCATGAACGGAGTTAGGGTTAGGCTTTGGGAGGCAGGTTACGGTTAGGTTGGGGGGGGAGGTTAGGTTTAGGATGTGGGAGGGAGGTTAGGGTTAGGATGCGGGAGGGGGCAGTTTGAATTAGGCTTTGGGAGGGGAGGTTAGGGATAGGTTGCAGGAGCGGAGTTAGTGTTAGGCTTTTGGAGGGGAGGTTAGGGTTAGGATGTGGGAGCCGGGAGGGGAGGTCAGGGTTAGGCTGCGGAAGCGGGCAGTTAGTGATAGGCTGCGGAGGGGAGGTTAGTGATGTGCTGCAGGAGAGGAGTTAGGGTTAGGCTTTGGGTGGAGGGTTAGGTTGAGGGGGGAGGTTAGGGCTAGGCTGCGGGGGGAGGGTCAGGGCAGTGGTTCCCATACTTTTTTTTGAATCACGGTGCCCTAGAGTATCAGGTATTTTTTCATGACACCCCTAGGCCAAAAGTTTCTTATTGAGATATTTAGAAAGAAATTCCCTGGGATCTCACAAATCAGCTGCAATGTGCTGCCTGCAACACTGCACTATTCTCCGCAGGCTACATTAGAGGATAGCGCTAAACTTCAAAAATAAACTAATCATTTTGAATATAAATGGGGCCGCTGAGACAAACTATGAGCCCGGGGCAGACAGAGGGCGTTGCTAAATAATCGGAAATGTAGCCACGACCCTCCAGATGGGCCCGCCGGGCAATCTGTGGAGAAATGTCCATCTCTGCAGCATATGTTGCCGCTTCACGGTGGTGGGCACTAAGGGAGGGATCATTTATCCGCTGCAGCTCACTGGGTTCCCCGCCAGGCCTCTTAGACTATGCTGGGCCTGGGTAACCAGAACCCGCTGCCCCTCCTCCCTGAGCCCCTGAATATACAGTAAGGGCTTACTCTGCAGATCACCAGATATACGCCTGCAGGCTCTAGACACCTTGCCCCCAAAAATTGCTTGCATGCAGCAGCTGGCGGCACCTGTGAGCTACTGTAAATAGGTGATTTATACTTTGAGACACGTTTGGTGCAGGACTACAGTTCAACAGTATTCTCAGACTCACCTTGCCCTGGTGACAGAGGGGGAGATGTATCAAGCCTTGGAGAGAGATAAAGTGAAGGCTATCTGTGGCAATACCCCATTTTCAGACCTGATAGAGTCTTGTGGGGCTGCTTTCTAGCAGAATTTACTGCTGTAGCCCAGAGGCTGCATTTTTCAAAAAGTCCCGGGAGAGGGATCTGTACAGCGGACCGCAAATGCGCAGAGCACAGGGACTCCATGCACTGGGTTCTAAGACACAATTGGGCGGTAGATCATTTCTATTTGCTGCGAATAGCAGTAAAGCATAAGTAGTAAATGGACCTTGATACATCTCCCCCCATACAGTAAGTGTAAGATACTGTTGTCTCTAGTGCCAGTCTGTGACCTCAGGGATTCTCCTCTACGCAGAAGTCTGATCTCTTGCAGTACGCACGATAAGAGCTTTATTTATTAACAGTTACTTATATAGCACCAGCATACTCCGTTGCGCTGCCGGCTGTACGATTGTGCTTTGCACAGTAGGCTGCACATTTCACGTAGGAGCGTTAGCCCCCATTCCTCCCCCACCTACGCTTATTTCTGTCCTAGTATTTAGGAAGTGTGAAAAGTGCTTCCATGCATTCTGACCGCAAGTCACATATGGGCCAGTATAAGGAAGACCACTATGGGGGTCATTCAGATCTGATCGCTGCTGTGCGTTTTCGCACAGCGGGGTGATCAGATCCGAACTGCACATGCGTATGCACCGCAATGCGCAGGCACAGCGGACGGCTCCAAAAGGTATCGCCAGTCAGTAACGGGTTTGTGCGAAGGATCCATTTGCACGGGCGTTCGCAAGGAAATTGACAGGAAGAGGGTGTTTGTGGGTGGCAACCGACCGTTTTCACAGAGTGTCTGGAAAAACGCAGGCGTGTACAAGTGTTTGCAGGGAGGGTGTCTGACCGGACAGGCTGAAGTGATCGCAGCGGCTGAGTAAGTCCTGGGCTGCGCAGAGACTGCACAAAATCTGTTTGTACCGCTCTGCTACACATGCGATCGCACACTTGCACAGCGGAAATACACTCCCCTATGGGCGGCGACTATCTGATCGCAGGACTGCAAAAATCGCCTGCTAGCAATCAGGTCTGAATTACCCCCATGATAGCAGCACTATGTATACGAGGACCTGTGATCTCTCCCACCATCACTATAAGACCCTCTCCAGAAACGTATTTCTCAAAAACACTTTTTCTTTTAAATGACAGTAGACGCCATGTTTCTGTCGACACCTTTACATAACGTTAGAAATATAAGTCAGATAAAAGGCGCGTCACCCGTAACACGACAACGTCATATCAATTCCAATCTACATAAAATGAAACGTTTTGTTTCTACTTGTAATAACAGTATTTCCATCTACAGAACACTTCTGATACAATGCTGAGCGTTGCCATCCAGGGGGTAAATTTACTAAAATTCGTATTTTTCCGAATGAGGTTAAAGTTCAAACACGAATGACATCGAAAGTGTAAAATTGAAACTTTTTGAATTTATTACGACTAATTTACTAAGATGTCGTATTCTGCATTTTCGTGTTTTCCGATGTCGATGTCATTCGTATTTTTGGCAGTGTTTTACAGGAGTGAATTGTAAAACACTGCCGACATTAACACAATGAATCTCGGCCGGATCTGTGAGATCCGTTCAGGGCTTCATTGTGCACCTTTCGTAAAAAAAAGAACACTGATAAAAATCCCCCCCAAAAAATGCGTGGGGTCCCCCCCCCCCCTAATCAAAACCAGCCTCGGGCTCTTTGAGCCGGTCCTGGTTCACAAAATATGGGGGGGAAAATGACAGGGGTTCCCCCATATTTCATAAACCAGCACCGGGCTCTGCGCCTGGTCCTGGTTCCAAAAATACTGGGGACAAAAAGCGTAGGGGTCCCCCATATTTTTGAAACCAGCACCGGGCTCCACTAGCCAGGTACATAATGCCACAGCCGGGGGACACTTTTATATTGGTCCCTGCGGCCCTGGCATTACAAACCCAACTAGTCACCCCTGGCAGGAGTACCCTGGAGGAGTGGGAACCCCTTAAATCAAGGGGTCCCCCCCCCTCCAGCCACCCAAGGGCCAAGGGTGAAGCCCGAGGCTGTCCCCCCCATCCAAGGGCGGCGGATGGGGGGCTGATAGCTTTGTGAAAAAAATTGAATATTGTTTTTAGTAGCAGTACTACAAGTCCCAGCAAGCCTCCCCCGTAAGCTGGTACTTGGAGAACCACAAGTACCAGCATGCGGTGGAAAACCGGGCCCGCTGGTACCTGTAGTACTACTACTAAAAAAATACCCCAAAGAAAACAGGACACACACACCGTGAAAGTATAATTTTATTACATACATGCACACCACCATACATACATACATACTTACCTATGTTCCCATGAGGCACGGTCCTCTTGTCCCAGTAGAATCCTTGGGGTACCTGTTAAAAAATTATACTCACATAATCCAGGGTATCTTGTTTTCTTTGTATAATCCACGTACTTGGCAAAAAAATAAAACGGAAACCCGACCACGCACTGAAAGGGGTCCCATGTTTACACATGGGACCCCTTTCCCCGACTGCCAGGACCCCCCCTGACTCCTGTCAAAGAGGGTCCCTTCAGCCAATCAGGGAGCGCCACGTCGTGGCACTCTCCTGATTGGCTGTGTGCTCCTGTAGTGTCTTTCATGCTCCACACGGCAGAGATACAATGTAGCGCCTATGCGCTCCATTGTATCCAATGGTGGGAACTTTGCGGTCAGCGGTGAGGTTACTTTCGATCAACCGCTGACCGCAAAGTTCCCACCATTGGATACAATGGAGCGCATAGGCGCTATATTGTATCTCTGCCGTGTGGAGCCTGAAAGACACTACAGGAGCACACAGCCAATCAGGAGAGTGCCACGACGTGGCGCTCCCTGATTGGCTGAAGGGACCCTCTTTGACAGGAGTCAGGGGGGGTCCTGGCAGTCGGGGAAAGGGGTCCCATGTGTAAACATGGGACCTCTTTCAGTGCGTGGTCGGGTTCCGTTTTATTTTTTTGCCAAGTACGTGGATTATACAAAGAAAACAAGATACCCTGGATTATGTGAGTATAATTTTTTAACAGGTACCCCGAGGATTCTACTGGGACAAGAGACCGTGCCTCGTGGGAACATAGGTAAGTATGTATGTATGGTGGTGTGCTTGTATGTAATAAAATTATATTTTCACGGTGTGTGTCCTGTTTTTTTGGGGGTATTTTTTTAGTAGTAGTACTACAGGTTCCAGCGGTCCCGGTTTTCCACCGCATGCTGGTACTTGTGGTTCTCCAAGTACCAGCTTGCGGGGGAGGCTTGCTGGGACTTGTAGTACTGCTACTAAAAACAATATTCAAATTTTTTCACAAGGCTATCAGGCCCCCATCCGCCGCCCTTGGATGGGGGGGACAGTCTCGGGCTTCACCCCTGGCCCTTGGGTGGCTGGAGGGGGGGGACCCCTTGATTTAAGGGGTTCCCACTCCTCCAGGGTACCCCGGCCAGGGGTGACTAGTTGGGTATGTAATGCCAGGGCCGCAGGGACCAATATAAAAGTGTCCCCCGGCTCTGGCATTATGTATCTGGCTAGTGGAGCCCGGTGCTGGTTTCAAAAATACGGTGGACCCCTACGCTTTTTGTCCCCCGTATTTTTGGAACCAGGACCAGGCGCAGAGCCCGGTGCTGGTTTATGAAATATGGGGGAACCCATGTCATTTTTTCCCCATATTTTGTGAACCAGGACCGGCTCAAAGAGCCCGAGGCTGGTTTTGCTTAGGAGGGGGGACCCCACGCATTTTTTTTTGGAAAAAATTAACACTTTCCCACGCCTTCCCACTGATAAACATTCCCACTGATAAACATGCACGGATCTCACGGATCCGTGCATGCCTATCAGAACACGGTAAAAAAAAGCAGGTCTATTTTAAAACTGCTTTTTTTACGATTTGTATTTATTCACGGCAGTGTTTGGTTGTTGCCGGCAGTGTTTGTGAAATACAAATTTTAGTAAATTACCGAGTTGTATAAAATAACAGGCGTATTTGACCTATGGTGTATTCATTCGTATTTTTTTTCTTGGACTTCAAAAAAAATATGAATGCCCTCATCACTGCCGAGATTTGTGCTTAGTAAATTCCTGAGATGACACTTTGAAGAAAAAACGCAAAATCGGTCAAAATCGGGAGCTTAGTAAATATACCCCCAGGTCTATCTATGCATCCCAAGAGCTTTACACAACCTGTGGCTCTCTGCTGACTGCCAGGGCATGCTGGAATTATTAGTTCCACCATGGCTGGCGGGGCACAGGGTGTCAGCCTCAGTCGCAATGTCCCCTAAGGCTTTTGAGGCTGATGTTGCACTTTGCACCTCTCTAAATTTCAAGGACAGTGATTAAACAATGGCAGGGGATGAATGTGTAATCCCCATTGCTGGGCTCGCTGGTTCTCCTCCGGCTCGCCGGCTTCCAGGCTGTATCTTGGCAATGTGAAGCGTGAAAGCAGCAGAGCTCATAAGACGGCGTATTCACAGCAGCATAAGCAGTTTGCTCATTGATTTGGTGATCAGGATTTAAGCTCGGGGGGCAGCTACTGTACAACCACAACGTCTTGTTTTCTTGACAAAACGCACAATAATACTTATCAGGCCCCATTATATATTATACACAAGCCATTGTATAGTAACCTTGGGACACATAGCGATCGCTGATGAAGATGTTAGCACGGACGCCTCGCCCTGCGGTGCCTCTCATATGCCTCCTCCGTTACAGATTACGGCTGATGCTACAAGAAGCGGCTGCAGGAGTTCTGCTCATCACTGATGTAAACGGATGTAAATAAATGAGGTAGAGAACCTGCGCCCAGAGGTAATATGACTGATATGGGTAACGGAGGAGTTACAGATGTGCTCTCAGACACCTAGCGTCTATACGCCATATGCTACGACCGCAGCGTACAGCAGTCTTCTTTAAATGTTACATCTTATTTGCAGCAGAGACGCAGGGAAACCCTTTCACGCTGTACTAGAGGCACCGGGCTGACACCTTAACAGAACACAAATTAGTTTTAAACATGTACAAAGCCGCAGATGATGCACAACGGAACTCGGGGTGAGAGAAAGACGCGGCCGCTGCATCACGGCATCAGACGCAGTCACACACAGATGTGCAATTGTATCACATCACATTGATCAGTGTGAGCCAGCAACGCAGTTCTGTATATCGCAGTTGTTTTATTCACGTTAATAAGATGCGCACTTTGAACGAAAAAAAGAAGCTCGTGCGGCAGAGTTTCCTGGGACCTGGGCCCCCGAGGGGCTGTTTGCTGTGACATGAGTAACATTGTATCAGGACACAGTCAGTGGCAGATGATCATACTGCACGCAGTGCAAAGTCAGAGTCACCCTGATCAGCAGACTAGATCATTTTGTGTTGCCATGAGGTGGGTTTAGGACTTTGGGGGTAATTCCGAGTTGTTCGCTCGCTAGCTACTTTTAGCAGAAATGCAAACGCAAAGCCGCCGCCCTCTGGGAGTGCATCTTAGCTTAGCAGAATTGCTAACGAAAGATTAGCAATTCTGCTATTAAGTATTTCCCTGCAGTTTCTGAGTAACTCCAGACCTACTCCTAGATTGCGATCACCTCAGTCCGTTTAGTTCCTGGTTTGACGTCACAAACACGCCCTGCGTCCGGCCAGCCACTCCCCCGTTTCTCCAGCCACTCCTGCGTTTTTACCTGGCAAGCCTGCGTTTTTTAGCACACTCCCTGAAAACGGACAGTTTCCGCCCAGAAACACCCACTTCCTGTCAATCACACTACGATCAGCAGAGCGACTGAAAAGCTTTGTTCGCCCATGAGTAAAATAGCATAGTTTTGTGTAAAATAGCTTAGCGCGTGCGCCCTGCTGTGCATACGCATGCGCAGAACTGACGGATTTTAGCCTATTAGCAATTCTGCTAAAATTAGCAGCAAGCGGAAAACTCGGAATGACCCCCTTTGTGCTTAGAAATATTATTGGAATTCAGAACAAAATCATCTTATTTTTATAAAAATTTTTTTAGCAACAGATAACTTCAGAAATAGCACGCACTTCATAAACTAAAAATACATTAAGGGTATAAAAATCAGAGAAGTGTGGATCAGTTCTCTAGAAATCTGAACCCACCTGAAGTTTGTGGTTCCAAACCGAACCAAACCCCAGTCCGGACCTTCCCACGGTTCGGGATTTTAAATCCAAATCTGGGGTTTTGGATTGCAAATATTACACGGTTTTAGCTGTTTTTGCCCATTTTCAAGAAATACCAAACCAAAGATTCAGATATTAAATCCAAAAACTCGAGGGTGGATTTGCAAAACCAAAACATGACGATGAAATTAGAACCAAAAACGGCATGATAGGGTGTGTTGTCAGTCACCAGAAGGAGTGGCCCTGTCCCCCCAGAAACGCAAGAACGCTGTGGGCGCACCTGCCTTGCCCCACAATATAGCGCCCATATAGATTATGTGTCATGTGTTATGTATTATAGTATATTATCCATATGTTGTGTGCGGCCTTTCTTACGGCGGCAGCTCTATACACTGTTCCAGAATTCAATGATGATCGATGTAAAGTATGCGAATGTAATGTGTTTCCCACGAGTGTTCTACTTGCTTTATACACCTGGACCTGTGCCTACCTTTTCAATAAAGCTTTTGATGAAGTTCTAATGATGGCATGAAACGCGTCAGGCTTTGTTTTAGTGCCTTTTTATTGATTTTTGGTATAATGAAAGCGGCTTTTAAAATCAGAGAGATCATTATCTTTTTTTTTTTATCCTTTGTACTTTTTGTGCGTTTGCATTTCTCCTGTCTGAGTCTATCGCTTCTATTTAACCATTTTCCTACAAAAGAGACGCCGAGTTAATGTTTTCTTTAAAGGGAACTTCCACTCTAATTAATTATAGCAAATGCAAACCTACATACTAACGTAAAGATGGCTGTAGGTACAGAGAGATCTACAGATGTGGCCACTCTCATGTAGCCTGCTGCTTGCTGTATTCGCCGCCAGCCGGGTGCGGCAAGTGTACCTGCGACTAGGAAGTGCGTGTACATCTAAGGAATACATGGGAGGCGTACTAAGGCGCGGCTCGGCATGCTGATGTACTAAAGCGTAGATTTGGTGGCATTTTCTACCGCCATCAATCGCCTGCGGTTTTCACCTCCGAACTGCCTATTTTATTCTCCAGCAGTTGGAGGGTTCGATTGAAGCTTGCCGGAAGTCTACAAATGGCCCAAACTCTCGATGATAAAACCTGCATCTATCTGTAGCCAATGGGAAGGGGAGGACTCACAACACTTTTGGGGTCAATCCTATTAGCCACGATGATCTCACTCATTTGCACAAAAGTGCTCTCGGCCCCACAGGGCTCCAGGCAATTTTGTGCGACTTGGTGCTGATTTCAGCCCGCGAAGGGTGCGAGATCAGGTAACATCGCCGGCGCAGAAACGGCACATCGCAGCCTTCGCAGCTAATAAGATTGACCCCATAATAAGAACAATCATGTGTTGATGAAGGAGGATAATAACATTAATAAAAACCATATGAGGGCAGTATTATTTTATTAATATATGTGGGTGCAAAAATAATGTTTACAGTAACTTTATTAAGAGGTAAATATTATTTCTTTTTGAATTGTATGAAAGGGGCGATATCACTTGTGAACATCACAATAGGAACACATCAATTTAACCAACATTTAAAATAAATGAAATGTTAAGAAAGTTTGATTTTCCACAAATGTTAGAGCCTTGCGGCTGACGATCGGGTCACAAATTTGAGACTGGAACAAAGTTAGAATTTTATGATCTATTGTTTCTTTTTTAAGTTGATCGGACGTTTAAGCCCATCCCACGATGCATGTTAGCGTTAAACTGAGCCGCAGCGCGACGTCAGGTTAGCACTAAAGTCACACTTTACTTTTACAATTTGTGTCTAAAAATTCCAATTTTGAGGGTTGGTGATCCTATGTGATACTCAGAGAACGCATTGCGCATTTCATTTCTCCAATCCAGACAGATAAATTCAGTTTTTCCTAAATCCGCAAAATTATCAAAACATCAAAGAAAGGATCACAAGATAAACCTCTCACACTCCGCAATTGTGCTACGCTCTGTGCTCCGCTGATGGAACCGGTGTAGCAGTGCTTCTGGCATACGGACAAGCCTATACTCACGGAAGCATGTGCCTGTTTACACAAAAGACGTTTCGGAGCTAGAAAAATCCCTCTTGTTTGGTTTCACTAATTTCCCTTGAATGAAGTTTGTATGCGAGCCAAAACAATGGTACGTAGTTATCCGGCCCTCCAGTGCGCAGTCCCAGATGATTCCAGAAATAATTGAAAACTTCTTAGGGAGTCCTTCAGTCCAAAATCCTGCTTACAACTATTTTAATTATTATTCGCACATACCCCAAGTATCCTGAAAAACAGCGACATCTCTCGTAAAAGTGCACCCACTGACTGTTCTCATTGCAAGGGACAAAGGGGGGTCATTCCGAGTTGATCGCTCGTTGCTGATTTTCGCAACGGAGCGATTAATGGGAAAATGCGCATGCGCATGGTACGCAGTGCGCATGCGCTAAGTATTTTAGCTCAAAACTTAGTAGATTTACTCACGGCAGAACAAAGAATTTTCATCGTTGAAATGATCGGAGTGTGATTGGCAGGAAGTGGGTGTTTCTGGGCGGAAACTGACCATTTCCTGGGAGTGTGCGGAAAAACGCAGGCGTGCCAGGATAAAACGCGGGAGTGTCTGGAGAAACGGGGGAGTGGCTGTCCGAACGCAGGGCGTGTGTGTGACGTCAAACCAGGAACGAAACGGGCTGAGCTGATCGCAATGTAGGAGTAAGTCTGGAGCTACTCAGAAACTGCTAAGAAATTTCTATTCACAATTCTGCTAATCTTTTGTTCGCACTTCTGCTAAGCGAAGATACACTCCCAGAGGGCGGCGGCCTAGCGTGTGCAATGCTGCTAAAAGCAGCTAACGAGCGATCAACTCGGAATGACGGCCATAGGGCCTATTCAGACCTGGTGATCGGCGGCTGAGACCCTGTGTTGTGTGCGCACGCGCAATAGCCACACTGCGTGTGCGCACACAGTGAGATGCGAAGGCATCTCACTTGTGCGATCGTCTCTGCCTGATTGACAGGCAGAGGCGGTTGTGGGGCGGTCAGGGGCGTGGTCAGCGGTGTTGGGGAGGCTTTGCGGCGGTGTTGGGGGGGCACGGTCCGGACAACGCAGGCTTGGAGGGGGGGGGGGGGGTAGCGCCTGGCATGCGGGGCGAAATAGTCCTGTGCTGGGTGTCAGCCCGCATGCCTAAGATCTTGATCGTAGATGTGCGTTTTTTCGCACCTTTACGATCAGGTCTAACTTATGCCCATAGAACTTCATATTGGACTTCAGTCCTGGGAGCAGAGGATATAGGGGGTAATTCAGACCTGATCGGAGATGTGATAAATTTAGCACATTTACGATCAGCTTCCCTGACATGCGGGGGGACGCCCAGCACAGGCCTAGTCCGCCCCGCATGTCAGTCCGCCCCCCCCCCCCCCCCCCGGCACAAATACAAAAGCATCGCACAGCGGTGATGCTTTTGTACTGGAAGAGTAACTCCCAGCCAGTGCAGCTCCTGCGCGCTGGCGGGAGCTACCCTTCGCAGCCCGGGTCGCAGCGGCTGCGTGTGACATCATGTAGCCGCCACAGCCCGCCCCCCAATGGTCCAGGCACGCCTGCGTTGCCCGGACCGTGCCCCCTAAACGGCGGCTAAATGACGCCAGCCTGCCTCCTCCCACTCAGCGACCGCCTCTGCCTGTCAATCAGGCAGAGACGATCGCATGGCTAAGACAGCCGTCGGCTTTCTGCCATTGCGGCGGTGCACTGCGGTGCCGGGCGCATGCCCAGTTCAGGCCTGATTGCTGCTGTGCCAAAACGCACAGCATCGATCAGGTCTGAATTAGCCCCACAGGACTAAAATATACTAAGCGCCGGTTTCTGCAAACTGCCGACTCGCTAGTTTTCATTCCCAAAACTGAAACTGCCAATAATGATAAATGGAAAATACACCGGGTTTTTTTGGTAGCTTTAAATTTCGGGGTCAAACTCCCCAGAAAATCAGCAGCTTGAAAATGCTGCGGCTTAATAAATACAGCCCCAAGTTACCACAACATAGCAGCATTGTGTAAAGGCTCCTTGTACCGCACAAGGATGACAGAAAGTAATGGTGAATAACACGTAGACCTACCTTTGCTGCATACGGGCCTAATATAGTTACTTCTGGAGCCTGGACCCCAACTGGTCTTGAGGGTCTTGTTGTGACTTCTGACCAGTCGCTGCGGTTTGTTCCTCCGTTATAGGTTGTGGCCACAATCCTGTACTCATATGTCACCCAGGGGTTAAGGTCACTTGTCTCATCCATGTACTGCCTTGGAGCATCTCCAGGTAACGTTACTACCATGTGCACGTCTTCTGCCCCCTTTAGCCGCCTCTCAATACTAAACTTTTCCAGGACACCATTTGGGTGGAGCGGAGGCTTCCACCGAATGGTCACTGATGTGGGGCTCTCAGACCAGAGGTCAGGCGCCAGGACGTAGCTTGGGGCATCTGGAAGGGTCTCTATGACCAGCGACTCTTGTGATAGCGAGCAACCTGCAGATGTGCACCCCTCCAGCTGATACCGGTAACTCGTGTATGGAACTAAACCATCAAACGTGAAGCTGGAGCTGTTTCCTGGAACAACCACCTGCAGGCTTCCATCTTGGTAGAGGTTGTAGTGGGTTATTATACCGTTTGGTTTTGTTGGCGATTGCCAAGTGATGGTTATGGATCTTGGTTTCACAGAGGAAGGAAGAGGAGGGTCCATGAATTCTGGTTCTGTGGAAGACAAACATGGAAATTGCACTGTAATACTATTGTATCATGAGAACAAATGTTACCTAATATTTACAGCCTGGTGAAAATAACGATAACGAGGGAACGGAGGTGAAAAGACACAAATGCAGTTCCAACAATAAGACAGTAAAAATAAGAATTCTATGTGACAAATGTTATGTGCTAAACTATTGCCGTCACCTCTAATCTTCATTTTCAACAATTTTAAAATCATGCAATTTTACGACAAACAAACGTTAGAGCTGCACTCTCAGAGGCACTTTTGATTGGACGTTGGGAAACCTCATGATCTAATAGTGGATAACGTGTTACTGGGAGCGGGTACCTCTCTGGCATGGAAGAGAAATGTTACAGACAGCAATTATATTCATGAATTGTTAGCATTCGTATAGTTCACAAAGCAGCAACATATTACGCAGTACCAAACCCAGCCAAATCTCATCCTAACCCCCTGTTCCATGCTCTCTATGTACCCCATCTGTGTCACCCCTGTCTGTCTACCCCTACCCCTAGAATGTAAGCTCTCACGAGTAGGGCCCTCTTCCCTCACGTGCTCACCCTTTTCTTCTTTAATAATTCTCAACTGCCCAAATCAGTTTTTGGGCCACCTGGAACTTATCTCTGTCATTTACTGGTGTAGTTATGCATAGTTACCCTGTACTTGTCCAAAATTGATTTCAACTGTAAGTCACTGTTTTGATTATGTGCATATGTACTCTGTAATTGGGCGCTGCGGAACCCTTGTGGCGCCATATAAATAAATGATAATAATAATAAAAAATAATATTAAGATACATAGAAATTAAGTACAATGACATGAAGGAGAAGGTAGAGATGACCTTGGTCAAAGGAGCTTACAATCTCAGAGGTGTGGGGAATGCGTGACGCATAAAGCAGCAGAATAGCACTTGTAGCCAGTGGCTGGAGATGCATGGCACCACATTGGTCAGGGCGGGCACTGAGTACAGTTATAGACATGATAGAGCGCAGAGGGTGGCAGCAGCTGCTGGGACTCACAGGTCACTGGAAACCATGACTTACCCATACCTGTAGCACTGTATGTGACTAGCCTGATCATATATGCCTGCCGCTGCTATGCTATGCAGTGCTGGCCACACAAACTGCAATCTACTTCCTGTCACCTCTAATCAACCAAAGGAAGATTTTTGCAAATTAAAAATGACTTATGGCAGAGTGCTAGGGTTAGGCTGCTGAAGGGCCAAATTATGGTTAGGCACTAGGTGGAGGGTTAAGGTTGGGGACCAGAGAAATGGATAGAGTTAGGCACTAGGGGGGGGGGGGGGGTAGGGTTAGGGCACTGGGGGGGGGGGGGGGTTTAAGCACCAGGGGGAGGGTTAGTGTTAGTCACTAGGTGGAGAGTTATTGTTAGGCACCAGGGGGAGGGTTAGGGTTAGTCATTAGGTGGAGGCTTTGTGTTAGTCACTAGGTGGAGGGTTAGTGTTAGTCACTAGGTGGAGGGTTAGTGTTAGTCACTCTGTGGAGGGTTAGTGTTAGTCTCTAGGTGGAGGGTTAGTGTTAGTCATTATGGGGAGGGTTAGTGTTAGTCACTGTGTGGAGAATTAGTGTTAGGCACTAGGTGGAGGTTTATTGTTAGGCACTAGGGGGGAGGGTTAGTGTTAGTCACTTGGTGGAGGGTTAGGGTTAGTCACTAAGTGGAGGGTTAGTGTTAGTCACTAGGTGGAGGGTTAGTATTAGTCACTAGGGGGAGGTTAGGGTTATTCACTAGGTGGAGGGTTAGTGTTAGGCACCAGGGGTAGGGTTAGACACCAGGGGGAGGGTTAGGGTTAGGCACTAGGGTGGAGGGTTAGTGTTAGTCACTAGGTGGAGGGTTAGGGTTAGTCACTAGGTGGAGGGTTAGTGTTAGGCACCAGGGGGAGGGTTAGGCACTAAGTGGAGGGTTAGTGTTAGTCACTAGGTGGAGGGTTAGTATTAGTCACTAGGGGGAGGGTTAGTGTTAGGCACCAGGGGGAGGGTTAGGCACTAGGGGGAGGGTTAGGGTTAGGCACCAGGGGGAGGGTTAGGGTTAGGTACTAGGGGGAGGGTTAGGCACTAGGGGGAGGGTTAGGGTTAGGCACTAGGGGGAGGGTTAGGGTTAGGCACTAAGTGGAGGGTTAGTGTTAGTCACTAGGTGGAGGGTTAGTATTAGTCACTAGAGGAGGTTAGGGTTATTCACTAGGTGGAGGGTTAGTGTTAGTCACTAGGTGGAGGGTTAGTATTAGTCACTAGGGGGAGGTTAGGGTTACTCACTAGGTGGAGGGTTAGTGTTAGGCACCAGGGGGAGGGTTAGGCACTAAGGGGAGGGTCAGGGTTAGGCACCAGGGGGAGGGTTAGGGTTAGGCACTAGGGGGAGGGTTAGGCACTAGGGGGAGGGTTAGGCTATGGGAGGGAGGTTAGGGTTAGGCACTAGGGGAGGGTTAGGGTTAGGCACCAGGGGGAGGGTTAGGCTTAGGCACCAGGGGGAGGTTAGGGTTAGGCACTAGGGGGAGGGTTAGGCACTAAGTGGAGGGTTAGTGTTAGTCACTAGGTGGAGGGTTAGTATTAGTCACTAGGAGGAGGTTAGGGTTATTCACTAGGTGGAGGGTTAGTGTTAGGCACCAGGGGTAGGGTTAGGGTTAGGCACCAGGGGGAGGGTTAGTGTTAGGCACTAGGGGGGAGGGTTAGTGTTAGTCACTAGATGAAGGGTTAGTGTTAGTCACTAGGTGGAGGGTTAGTGTTAGGCACCAGGGGGAGGGTTAGGGTTAGGCACTAGGGGGAGGGTTAGGCACCAGGGGGAGGGTTAGGGTTAGGCACTAGGGGGAGGGTTAGGCACTAGGGGGAGGGTTAGGGTTAGGCA
Source organism: Pseudophryne corroboree (assembly GCF_028390025.1). Classification (NCBI taxonomy): domain Eukaryota; kingdom Metazoa; phylum Chordata; class Amphibia; order Anura; family Myobatrachidae; genus Pseudophryne; species Pseudophryne corroboree. The sequence goes on from NC_086447.1 coordinate 933,927,951, forward strand.
CCAGGGGGAGGTTAGGGTTAGGCACTAGTGGGAGGGTTAGGGTTAGGCACTAGGGGGAGGGTTAGGGTTAGGCACCAGGGGGAGGGTTAGGGTTAATATTAAAATAACACAAAAAGAGATGTGTTGACCATTGCATGTTGAACTTTTGACCCTGTTGATCTAAATCCAGGTTGACCATTTAACAGATATCCTTTTGACCTTGTCAACCTTTTGACTGTCGACCATCTGGTGTTGTCCTATTGACTGTCTATCTAGACACTGTCGATCTTTTAATCCACATCCGTTTCCCTGTCGGTTTATGACTATATATACAGTATAGGCTGATGTTGCCATTGGCTAACAGGCTTCTCTGCCCCATCCACATCCCTGTCTACTAGACTTTATCAGGACAGGGCAGTCATCTTGGTCTCAGGTGTGACAGTTCTTGGCCAATGTATTGTGAAGTTTTGTAAAAAGAAAAAAAAAAGTTGCATCAGTTATATTAATATAAACCGGTTCCAACGCTTGGTATACGGACAGCGTACACTTTCTACCAGGGTCTAGACCCCACTGGATACTAAACCAGGGTTGTAGCAGTGTGTCCCATTACTGCGAGACCCAGCGCTCGAGGCCGGTCACAGGTTACAGTCACCCATGTATCCAGCCTTTAAATATTATAAAGTAACATTTTACTATATAGATAGCAAATTACCTGCCCCAAAAATTATAGTAACACAATAACACTATTTAGTTATTATTTAGGGGGTAATTTACTTTGTCAGTTATAGCGAATCATTATTTTGCAGTTTGTAAGCATTCAGACATGACGAAGGAAGACGCCGAAGTGTTAACCTGATTTACATATTACAGACTAAATACCTGATTACAATCCATGATCTAAAATCTGCGATAATACATCCAGATTTTATTTGTAAAAGACCCATCGGATCCACGGCGGCTTATCGCCGCTGTTTGCAATTCTCGTCCATGTTTTGCAATTTATCTACTCCCTGTTAATATTGTAGGTGATTTTTTATTGTGACTGTGACAGAAGCTGCCGATTTAGCTCTTTTACCCACTGATAAATAAACAATACACAGATCTGACCTTTGGGTTAACAGGTTTTTATGCTTCCTCCACTCAGCACTCTAACAGATTCAATTACCATAAAGGTTCAAGAGCTTGGCTGCATACTGAAAGCGAGCCACCATATGCCGGCCTAGGTGTTGTGCGCCGGCGAATACTCCCCAGCCCCCCAGAGAGGGCGCTTAATTGTAAATAATTCCACTACGCGACACAATCAAGTCACCTTGAATGCAAAAGCCTCAGTCTGTGGAGGGAAAGTGTTATTTAAGCTTTACTGGTCTGCGTTAAATTCTGCAATTTGAAGGGCTGTTAAGTTTTTCAATTGAAATTTCATTTAAAATGCAGGTGCCTTTTATTATATCGCAGCTTTACTGCTCTCTAGGTACAAGGAAGAACATGGTGCAATAACAGCAGTCTGCCTCAATCACTGATCAGTGGAACAGCTGTAATTCCAGGACATTTAGCTTCTTTATAAAGCACATCCTGATAAGTAGAAATCGCTACGGCAGAGCAGGGGGAACGGTATCGCCCTCATTTTTGCCCAAAGCCAGTTTTGACATTTATGAGAATTTTCCTTTTTTTCCCTGTATATGTGCGTCTCAGAGCCGTAGATTTTATTATATATCTTAAAAAGAGATATACTTGCATTTAGTAATTGTTTAAAACGGCTTTCGTTTTTTTAAGCTTCAAATGTCAGGGGTTTAAAAATGTAACAAAATATGTCAGATGGAGAAGTTTGTGGATGTGGATTATATATACTACATACATATAATGCGGAATTGTTCTGTATGCGGAGGTAACGGTTTTATTCTGACTTTTGGTCAGCGTGCTGCGACCTTCCTCGGGGACCGGGAGAGCGGCAGCCAATGCTGATTACTTTGCCCCAGAGCAGAGATCTAGCAACATCATTTCGCTTTTGTGACCATTAAAACAGAATATAACAGATTCTAGTCCCCAATTACCGCTACCGAGTTATTTAATAAAAGAAACTTAGCGCAAGTTCTACTACTTATTTCTGTAAAGCGCAATATAGAACTGATTTCTACAAATACATAATGTTAAAGAGCAATGTACAGTATGTCGTTATTTCACATTAAGATACACTGGAGGGGGGATGTATCAAGTCTGGAGCGATATACTGAAGTAGCCCAAATTAAACTGTGTCATTTCATAGCCTGCGCTAGATAAATAACAGCAGCTAATTGGGTAACGTCTCCACTGTGTCTCTCTCCAAGGCTAAATACCCCTCCCCCCGTGTCTTATTGATCTGAATAACAAATATGACCTTTCTGGTATATTTATAGGTAGTGGAAAATGCCCACTGTGACCTTTCCCCTCCTCTGCACACAGAGGTGACTGACAACCTGTCAGACTTGCTCTACAGAAAGCGCTGGACAGTGCCAGTGATTGGGTGTGCCAGTGATTGGGAGTGCCAGTGATTGGGAGTGCCAGTGAATGGGAGTGCCAGTGATGGGCAGTGCCAGTGTTTGGGAGTGCCAGTGATAGCAGTGCCAGTAATTAGGAGTGCCAGTGATTGGGAGTACCAGTGATAGCAGTGCCAGTAATTAGGAGTGCCAGTGATTGGGAGTGCCAGTGATAGCAGTGCCAGTAATTAGGAGTGCCAGTGATTGGGAGTACCAGTGATGGGCAGTGCCAGTGATTGGGAGTACCAGTGATGGCAGTGCCAGTGATTGGGAGTGCTAGTGATTAGGAGTGACAGTGATTGGCAGTGCCAGTGATTGGGAGTGCCAGTGATTAGGAGTGCCAGTGATTAGGAGTGCCAGTGATTGGGAGTGCCAGTGATTGGGAGTGCCAGTGATTGGGAGTGCCAGTGATTGGGAGTGCCAGTGATTAGGAGTGCCAGTGATTAGGAGTGCCAGTGATTGGGAGTGCCAGTGATTGGGAGTGCCAGTGATTGGGAGTGCCAGTGATTGGGAGTGCCAGTGATTAGGAGTGCAAGTGATTAGGAGTGCAAGTGATTGGGAGTGCCAGTGATTGGGAGTGCCAGTGATTGGGAGTGCCAGTGATTAGGAGTGCCAGTGATTGGGAGTGCCAGTGATTGGGAGTGCCAGTGATTGGGAGTGCCAGTGATGGCAGTGCCAGTGATTAGGAGTGCCAGTGATTGGGAGTGCCAGTGATTGGGAGTGCCAGTGATTGGGAGTGCCAGTGATTGGGAGTGCCAGTGATGGCAGTGCCAGTGATTAGGAGTGCAAGTGATTGGGAGTGTCAGTGATTAGGAGTGCCAGTGATTAGGAGTGCCAGTGATGGCAGTGCCAGTAATCGGGAGTGCCAGTGATTAGGAGTGCAAGTGATGGCAGTGCCAGTGATTAGGAGTGCCAGTGATTTGGAGTGCCAGTGATGGCAGTGACAGTGATTTGGAGTGCCAGTGATTTGGAGTGCCAGTGATTAGGAGTGCCAGTGATTAGGAGTGCCAGTGATTAGGAGTGCCAGTGATTAGGAGTGCCAGTGATTTGGAGTGCCAGTGATTTGGAGTGCCAGTGATTTGGAGTGCCAGTGATTTGGAGTGCCAGTGATTAGGTGTGCCAGTGCTTGGGAGTGCCAGTGATTTGGAGTGCCAGTGATTGGGAGTGCCAGTGATGGCAGTGCCAGTGATTAGGTGTGCCAGTGATTGGGAGTGCCAGTGATTTGGAGTGCCAGTGATGGCAGTGACAGTGATTGGGAGTGCCAGTGATGGCAGTGCCAGTGATTAGGTGTGCCAGTGATTGGGAGTGCCAGTGATTTGGAGTGCCAGTGATGGCAGTGACAGTGATTTGGAGTGCCAGTGATGGCAGTGCCAGTGATTAGGTGTGCCAGTGATTGGGAGTGCCAGTGATTGGGAGTGCCAGTGATTAGGTGTGCCAGTGATTAGGAGTGCCAGTGATTAGGAGTGCCAGTGATTGGCAGTGCCAGTGATGGCAGTGCCAGTGATTTGGAGTGCCAGTGATTGGGAGTGCCAGTGATGGCAGTGCCAGTGATTAGGTGTGCCAGTGATTGGGAGTGCCAGTGATTTGGAGTGCCAGTGATGGCAGTGACAGTGATTGGGAGTGCCAGTGATGGCAGTGCCAGTGATTAGGTGTGCCAGTGATTGGGAGTGCCAGTGATTTGGAGTGCCAGTGATGGCAGTGACAGTGATTTGGAGTGCCAGTGATGGCAGTGCCAGTGATTAGGTGTGCCAGTGATTGGGAGTGCCAGTGATTGGGAGTGCCAGTGATTAGGTGTGCCAGTGATTAGGAGTGCCAGTGATTAGGAGTGCCAGTGATTGGCAGTGCCAGTGATGGCAGTGCCAGTGATTTGGAGTGCAAGTGATGGCGGTACTTCAGAAGCCACATCTAAGATCTCAAACAAATTAACATTATTGGAATTTGGGCGTGGCAGCAGTCTAAAGGTATTGCAAATATATTGTAAGGACGTGACATACTGCACATGTGTTTCATTTGTGGTGTGCCTCTGTAAGAGTTCTATTTATCAATGATGGCTGCGTGGTAAAGTAAATTATCATTTCTTATCATATCATGGCAATGAAAATGAGTTAACAGTGTCCTTTTATAGAAAGAGCCGAGCCAGGACGGCGGCTGCGATACGCGATTGTGGCGAGAAAACTTGCAGTGAAGCGATTATCACTTTATTACCTCTTCTGCCAAAGCTCATGAGCCGCCATAAGGCAACGTCTGCGCTGGAGTATGTTGTGATAGAAGTGGGGGAGCATAGGGGCTGCCATGGGGGCTCTTCTGATACCCCATAGGGGCAGCGATTTAATGTCATTTAAATATGTCCAGCCCAGAAAAGCTAAAAAAGAGCCGCAGTCCCCGTTGAGTCCCCATCATGTTTTACTTAAGATTTCTTGATCTTTTCTGTCACATACAGTATTGCTGCAATAACATAATAACACCAAATAGAATCGCTGCCTTCTGGAGGAAAACAAGGTCTGCTAAACTTCATGTATTCCTTACTGCGAATTGCCAGGAGTACTTCAGTAAACGTACAGGGCCAAATGTAATGGGATACGATCTGGTCAAAAGTGTTAATTTAGCACTAAAATTGCGTGTTTTTACTATCTCGCAAAAGTAATGGGATACAGGAACATGCAAAACTGCATGTTTTCTGCAATCCCAAAACTTGCATCTACATATTTTGCCATTGCAAACATTCAACTCGGGCAATGTAATAGAATGTGTAAACATGGGACCCCTTTCAGTGCGTGGTTCGGGTTTTTCGGTTTGTTTTTTTGCCAAGTACGTGGATTACAAGCTCAGAAGAGGACCGATCTACACTGGATTTTTGTGAGTATAATTTTATTTTCAGGTACCCCATGGATTCTACTTGGAGAAGTGGACCGACCCACGTGTGAACATAGGTAAGTATGTGTGAATGTAGGTGTGCATGTATGTAATAAAGTTTTACTTTCAAGGTGTGTGAGTTCTGTTTTTATTTGGGTATTTTTTTTGTAGTAGTACTACAGGTACCAGCGGGCCCATTTCCCCCCCGCATGCTGGTACTTGTGGTTCTCCAAGTACCAGCTTGCGGGGGAGGCTTGCTGGGACTTGTAGTACTGCTACAAAAAACAATATTCTTTTTTTTACACATGGCTGTCAGCCCCCCATCCGCAGCCCTTGGATGGGGGGGGGGGGGGGGGGACAGCCTCGGGCTTCACCCCTGGCCCTTGGGTGGCTGGAGGGGGGGACCCCTTGATTTAAGGGGTCCCCACTCCTCCAGGGTACCCTGGCCAGGGGTGACTAGTTAGTGATTTAATTCCAGGACCGCAGGGACCTATATAAAAGTGTCCCCCGGCTGTGGCATTATCTCTCTGACTAGTGGAGCCCGGTGCTGGTGTTAAAAATACGGGAGACCCCTACGCTTTTTGTCCCCCGTATTTTTGGCATAAGGACCAGGCGCAGAGCCCGGTGCTGGTTGTTCAAATATGGGGGAACCCCTGTCAATTCCCCCCCCATATTTTTGCAACTAGGAACGGCTCAAAGAGCCCGATGCTGGTTTTGCTTAGGAGGGGGGACCCCACGCAATTTTTTTTTTTGAATTTTAACACTTAAATTTTTTTTTTTAAGGTGCACAATGAAGCCCTGCACGGATCTCACAGATCCGGCCGGGATTCCTTGTGTTTTGTCAGGCAGTGTTTTACTCATCACTCCCGTAAAACACTGCCTGACATTACGAATCACATCGACATCGGAAAAGACGAATGTTGCAAACTCGGCAGATTAGTAAATGACCGTATCAGGATTCAAAAAGTTGCAGTAAAATGCACCCGATACCATTCGAGTTCAAACACCCTTAAAAACGGCAAAAACACGAATATTAGTAAATATACCCCAAGGTGCGAGTTTAACCACTAGGTTTCTGGTCTGTATTTTCGCCAGAACTTCTCAAAGTGCGAGAAGGTGCAAGTTGGAATTTACCTAAAAACTTGCGTCACATTACATCCCGCCAATAGGAGGAGTTTTATCAAAGTTTGGAGAGAGATACAGTTCCACTCACTTTGCTCCTAACTGACATTTTTCAAACACAACCCACAGTTATGAGCTGATTGGTTGTTACTTTATTTCCGTTTACTTTATGTCTCTCCACCTTTTAATAAATACCCCCCATAAAGGCGCAGGACTGCAGGATACGCAAGTGTTAACATCGGAAGTCACAGTATGTACAGATATCATTTATAGGAATCGTATAAATTCTATATGTCGTCCTACTTGTTCGGTATAGAGCTCTTCTCCCATAAATGAGTCTGATTTTACATACATAGGCGGTGGCGTGATACCTGGTGTCTGAAAGGGTCACCGCAATTATGTAAAACACGAGTAGCCCCTGTAATTGGGGTGCTTGGCTAATACAATGAGAAGCTTTGAACAAGAGGAAAGTTATGTTCACAGCTGTAGCTTACCACTTTCTAAACTAAGAATTCATGGGTAGGATGACATGAAAAAGATGGTTATAAAATTTTAATGGAATGATAAAAGGCAAAAGTCAGCCTCTCAGCTGAATTCTTAAAATCCCTATATATCACCATCAAGTCCTTAACTGTAAAATCAATGTAGAATATAGCATGTTGTCAATGGTCGTGTCGCTGGCTGGGAGACAGCTAACTATGACAGCGACACAGCTTAGGGAACATGCGAAGGAAAGAATAACAGCAATTATTTGTACAACTAATTATTGATAAAGGAACAGCACCTTCTCCCCCACCCCCCATCCTGACGCACTGAGGAGCGATGCATGATTCATCCTCCGCAGCCGCCATCATTAATAAAAGAAGATTGCTTCATTTCTGCAAATTAAATTATCTTTTTTATGGCAAGCTATTTTGTTCAACTACTTTAGAAGTCTGTACTTGAAATGAAGGGGAAAAATGCCATAAATATTTCCCGATTATCTGTCTGTCGTGAAATGCGCTTATTTACTTTCACTTTCTGCATCTCAGTCTCCATTTTTCTTGATCCCAAGGGGATCGCTGTTCAATGTAATCCAGTAAATGACACAGAGATGTTGCCGCATACGTGCGGTTTGTACAGCTCTGCTATCCGTAAGATAAACAGCTACACATTTGTATGTACAAGGAGGAATCTGCCCGAGGAGTTGCATAGAGAATGCGCTGTTCAGTGAAACCCCTGGATTTATACTTCAGAGTTGTTATTTACAGTGAAACTGTCATTTTCAAATGATTATTCAGCTTTATTTATACAACCAAAACATATTGGGGGTCATTCCGAGTAGTTCGCTAGCTGTTTTCGGTCGCAGCGCATCGTTTAGGCAAAAAAGCGGCACTTCTGCACATGTGTAGCAATGCGCATGCGTGACGTACTTTCACAACAGCAAAGTAGTTTCACACAAGGTCTAGTGAAGCTTTCAGTCGCACTGTTGGCCGCAGAGTGATTGACATGAAGTGGGCGTTTCTGGTAGGTATCTGACCGTTTTCGGGAAGTGTGTGGATACAAACGCAGGCGTGCCTGGGGAAATGCAGGCGTGGCTGGCCGAACGCAGGGCGTGTTTGTGACGTCAAAACAGGAACTGAACAGTCTGAAGTGATCGCAAGCGCTGAGTAGGTTTTGAGCTACTCTAAAACTGCACAATAAAACTTTGTAGCCGCTCTGTGATCCTTTCGTTCGCACTTCTGCTAAGCTAAAATACACTCCCAGTGGGAGGCGGCATAGCGTTTGCACGGCTGCTAAAAGCAGCTAGCGAGCGAACAACTCGGAATGAGGGCCGTTATGCAGAGTCTTAAGGGTACATTTACTAAAGATTCTAAAAATGAAAAGTGGTGATGTTGCCAACAGCAACCAATCAATATAATGATTGAATGCTATGAGCATTTTAGTACCTTTAGTAAATGTACCCCTTAGAAAGGCTATGTGATCACTTACATCAATCCCAGTTCCAGAAGAGCTCACACTACGTTATAAATCCAATGTGTAGGAGCACCCAAAGGAAACCCACCCCAGCAAAAGCAGAACATGCAAAGTCCACGTACAGTATCTTAGTCACAATAGAACCCTTGGCCCCTTCACTGTGAGGAACCAATGCTAACCATCAGGGCCGTAACTACGTGTGTGCCAAGGGGGCTTGGCACACAGCACAGTTGCCCTGAGGGCGCAACGGCCAGCGGCATGTAATGAGTCAAATTGACTCATTACATGCCGCCTCTGCTGTGTGCGCCACCCTCCGCGCTGTGGAGGGGAAGACAGAAGCGCTGAGCAGCGGAGAGAAGGAGGAGGAGGGAGGGGGAGCAGGGAGCCGCAGCAGCGCTATTTGATTGGTAGTAAGCGCCGCTGCAGCATCCCCCTCTCCTTCTGTATTGGCTGCCCGGCGCTGCTATGGATGCTGGGATGCGGTTCCTTCATCCCAGCATCCACAGCAGCGCCAGGCAGCCAATACAGAAGGAGAGGGGGATGCTGCAGCGGCGCTTATTACCAATCAAATAGCGCTGCTGCGGCTCCCTGCTCCCCCTCCCTCCTCTTCCTTCTCATCTCACTGCCTGCACCGAGGGAGCTGCCAGCACGAGGAGCCTGTCAGGTAAGTATCTCTTTCTCTCTCTCTCTCTCTTTTAGGGGGACACCGTCTGCCATAATGTGTAAAAAGGGGTCCTGGCTGCCGCATTGTGTAAAAAGGGGTACTGGCTGCCGCATTGTGTAAAAAGGGGTCCTGGCTGCCGCAATGTGTAAAAAAGGGGACTGGCTGCCGCAATGTGTAAAAAGGGGTCCTGGCTGCCGTAATGTGTAAAAAGGGGTCCTGGCTGCCGCATTGTGTAAAAAAGGGGACTGGCTGCCGCAATGTGTAAAAAGGGGTCCTGGCTGCCGTAATGTGTAAAAAGGGGTCCTGGCTGCCGCATTGTGTAAAAAGGGGTCCTGGCTGCCGCATTGTGTAAAAAGGGGGACTGGCTGCCGCAATGTGTAAAAAGGGGGACTGGCTGCAGCATTGTGTAAAAAGGGGTCCTGGCTGCCGCATTGTGTAAAAAGGGGGACTGGCTGCCGCAATGTGTAAAAAGGGGGACTGGCTGCCGCATTGTGTAAAAAGGAGGACTGTCTGCCGCAATGTGTAAAAAGGGGGACTGGCTGCTGCAATGTGTAAAAAGGGGGCCTGGCTGCCGCAATGTGTAAAAAGGGGGACTGGCTCCCGTAATGTGTAAAAAGGGGGCCTGGCTGCCGCAATGTAAATAAAGGGGGACACCGTCTGCCGTAATGTGTATAAACGGGGACGCTGTCTGCTGTAATGTGTAAAAAGGGGGACTGTCTGCTGTAATGTGTCAAAAGGGGGACGCTGTCTGCTGTAATGTATAAAAGAGGCTCTACTTGGTGTAGTGGCGCTACTGTGCAGCGTAATTTGAATAATGTAGACTACTGTGCACCGTAGTATGAATTGCTATTATTTTGTGGCCACGCCCCTTCCCCGTGAAGCCACGCCCCTCTAAATTTTTCACGCGCCTACGGCGCGCACTGCCCCTGTCTTACATGGGGGGGGCGCCACTGTCGTTTCTTGCACACAGCGCTAAAATGCCTAGTTACGGCACTGCTAACCATAGTGCCACCTTGCCACCAGGTATAATTTCATAGGACATAATGACTAGTCACATTGGGCAAGTACTCCATTTTTCCTCTATATCAGGTTTATCACATCTCCCCCAGGACAGGAGAAGGATACACATAGTGATATGTGTCACCACATATATACAGTAGTCAGCATTCACCAGGCAAATACTGGCTACAGACGCCATACTGGGGTGCAAGGGAAAGCTGAGAGCTGGGGTATGTCACCTGACTAATTAAAACACTTTTAATAGGTGTGACACCTCGCCAGTAATGTCTTGACACCAGGGATGAACTGGGGACAAAAATTGTCAACAGAATTCTTTGCGAACGTGCAAAGGAAAAAGAGCGGGGCCTAGATGCACTGGGGCGTGCCGTAAGCATGCCAGCCTAGCAGAGCGCCAGGAAGCAGAGTTGCTTGGCCATGCCTTGCAGAATTTACAAGCTTGCTAATTATTTTGAGGTTCTGACATATAAAAATATTAGGGCTAAGCGGGTTCGGTTCTCCGACCCCCCACCCCCACCCCCTCACCGAATTATGAGAACCGAGCCCGCATCCGAGTCAGGCTCGGTTTTCTGCACCTAACTCGGATCCGAAAATGAGGCAAAACATCATCGTCCCACTGTCGGATCTCGTGGGTTTTGGATTCTATATATAGTCCTGGTGATAGGCGCCATCTTTACTCCGGACTTGGAGAGTGCACAGTAAGGACGTGTTCCTTCTGTGGTGTATTCTGTGCTGTAATCGGATGGGCAGGTTAGGGAAGGGAGGCAGGAGAGAGCAGAGGTGTTGCGTGCAGCAGGAGAGTTAACCTGGGGTGCACACTTGTGTAGGTGCGCTGTCACTGTGTTAGGGCTCTGCATAGTAGACAATGCACTGCATATAGCATACTGTGGCTGTGTATAAGACCATGTGTTGGGGCCGTACACTACTGCTATATATCATCTGTGTGTGATCCAAAGCAAACAATATATATCTATTGGTGCACCACTCTGACTACTAATACTGCGGCTGCCGTACACTACTGCTATATATCCTCTGTGTGATCCAGAGCAAAAATTATATTTCTATTGGTGTGTCACTCTGACTACTAGTACTGCGGCTGCCGTACACTACTGCTATATATCATCTGTGTGTGATCCAAAGCAAACAATATATATCTATTGGTGCGCCACTCTGACTACTAGTACTGCGGCTGCCGTACACTACTGCTATATATCTTCTGTGTGATCCAGAGCAAAAATTATATTTCTATTGGTGTGTCACTCTGACTACTAGTACTGCGGCTGCCGTACACTACTGCTATATAACCTCTGTGTGATCCAGAGCAAAAATTATATTTCTATTGGTGCGTCACTCTGACTACTAGTACTGCGGCTGCTGTACACTACTGCTATATATCCTCTGTGTGATCCAGAGCAAAAATTATATTTCTATTGGTGCGTCACTCTGACTACTAGTACTGCGGCTGCTGTACACTACTGCTATATATCCTCTGTGTGATCCAGAGCAAAAATTATATTTCTATTGGCGTACACTCTGACTACTAATACTGCGGCTGCCGTACACTACTGCTATATATCCTCTGTGTGATCCAGAGCAAAAATTATATTTCTATTGGTGTGTCACTCTGACTACTAGTACTGCGGCTACCGTACACTACTGCTATATAACCTCTGTGTGATCCAGAGCAAAAATTATATTTCTATTGGTGCGTCACTGTGACTACTAGTACTGCGGCTGCCGTACACTACTGCTATATATCCTCTGTGTGTGAACCAGATCAAAAATTATATTTCTATTGGTGTGTCACTCTGACTACTAGTACTGAGGCTGCCGTACACTACTGCTATATACCCTCTGTGTGATCCAAAGCAAAAAATATATACAGTATCTATTGGTGCGCCACTCAATGATGACTAGCCCTGCCGTACTACTGCTATATATCTGTGTGTGATCCAAAGCCAAAAATATATTTCTATTATGTATTTGAAAGGGGTGCTCTGTCTGCTGTATCTGAAAGGGGTGATCTATCCATCCATCCAGGGGCTCCACCCCAGTGTAAAATTAAAATAATAAAAGCTAAAAATAAAAAGCCTAAAATTACTGTATAATTATAAAAAAAAAATCTATTTTTTTGTTTGTGCCGTACACCAGTGTACTATACAATTTTTATTTTATTTTCATAAGTACCGTGACACTGCTGGTCAAACCGCAGTATATTATTTCCTACTCATAAACGCATTGTGCATCGCTGCTGGTGTAGTCACCGCAGTGTGTCATTATTACATATATTTCGGATTCATTTGTGCAACACTGTAATCACCGGTGTGTGATATAGAAAATACTTAGACATATTTTTAACTCATTTGTATGACACTGTAACCACAGTGTGTGATATAAAAAATAATATTTATATATTTTGATTTAAATTAATATTTTGTGCTGTGTCATCCCAGTATACATCCAGGGATTGCAGCTGCTCCGTCCATCTAGGGGTGTTCTATCAGTCCACCCAAAATAAAAGACATCTTTTATTTTTAATACTTTGTGCTGTATCCTCCCAGAATACATCCAGGAGTGCTCCGTCCATTTCAGGGTGTTGTGTCCATAGCTCATATTCTTATTATAACTTATTGTCCTATTTTCATAACTTTTCTTATCACCACATTGTAATTAATTCAAATTAATATTATTAATAATAATTATAAATTAGATAAATTTAAATTAAATTAATATATATCTATAAACTTTCCACATTCATATAGTGAACTTTCTGCATATCAAAGATATCTTTAAGGAAATGAAGAATTTGAGTCTAAATAAAGTAAATTAAATAAATGTAATTAAAATAAATTGAAATTAAAATAAATGTAATAAATTAAATCTAAAATATTGTTTTTTTATACTTCTTTGCCTTAATCATTTTTTTGTGAACTGAAATCTTGATCCCTGCATTATGCGTCTTTTTTTAAATACATTATTATTATTATTATTTTTTTTTTATTTCCTCCCAGTATATACATCCAAGGGCTGCTGCTGCTCCGTCCAGCTACCTCAGTGACACCTTTAGGCCTAAACTGGATAAAAACAATATTGTGAGTTGTGAGGTGTTCAGGTTAGTCTGGAAATGAGTGGAAATGGATGTTATTGAGGTGAATAATACTATAGGAACAAAAACACCCCAAAATTCTGTCATTTTAGCTGTTTTGATGATTTAAAAAAAAAAATCCAGATCCAGAATCAAAACCAAAACACGCAAAAATTGTTTTGGCAAAACCAGTCCAGATCCAAAACATGAAGGATATCCGGATCCAAAACCAAAACCCGAAAAATGGCCCGGTGCACACCCCTAAAAAATATCCTTTTCTATAGGACGTGACTGTTCCAAAACTTTCCTCTACTCCTGCAGCCATCTCTTTCTCTCCGATGTGACTATAACAATGTGTTGTTGATTAGCTGTTACATTATAATAGGGATCAAATACTGTAATAAAACACTGGGTAATAAATAACAGGTTGATACAGAGGTATGAGGGCCTTGCTCGTACACTTACGCTCAAGGAGTTTATTACACAAAGATCAGAACTACATATTGCAAATAGGTCCAGCCAGGACGTAAGGATAAAAAGTTGTCTTGGGGATATAAGATACAGTCGCCCAGTAATGTTGTTCTGGGGTACAGAAGGAGATTGCAGGTGTGTTTTGTGTGATCTGCGTAGAGGAATGGTAAATAGGTAGAATAGAATAGAGCCTGTCTGAAGATTCTTGTCTGAGTTCTCAGGGAATGAATATAGGACAGGAATCTATATTAAAATCATTTTGTGATATTTATTTGACGGAAAATTAGCCATATTATAAGACAATTTTTGGTTATAATTGGTGAAAATTATAGTAAATTAATTTCAGCTGCTCCCACAAGTTTATTTATTGGTATAAAAAGAGGTGTTTAGTCTATAACTAGAATAATTTCTATTACAATTACTTTAACCACAGCAATTACATTATTTGAAAGAAAAACAGACATTACATTATAATATACTAGCTGTTCTACCCGTTCTTCGCACGGGAGTTTCTGATTGTCACAGTTGTAAATATAAATGAGTTTTAAAAATGTGGTACATCTATAAAGCTGTAAATATGACACGTGTTTATGTAAGTAAATATTAATCCATGGTTCTTGGCGTTACCCGAGGAGCACCCATAGCAGATACGGTAACAAGTGACAGGACCATTTTTTGTAGTTTATTAAATTCTACACACTAGAGGTGCAATCCAAATTTGGATCCGATTGGGCGTTATCGTTCACGCAACACAAGTCATGCATCGGTAATGATGTCATTATGTCATCCCCCTTTTCATCCCCTTAGGGGAGGTTTGTTTAAATTCTAATTACGTAGTTTTCATATTTCCCATCTGAAGAATACCTATGTTACATTTCATCTTCCTAACATATCGGGAAGTAAGAGAATTAGTGATGAGTCAGCGAGTGAGTGAGTGAGTGAGTGAGTGAGTGAGTGAGGGCTTTCATGTTTATATATAAATATATTGGGGGGAATTCCATCAGTCGCAATAACGCAGTAAGTTAATGCAGGTTAACTTATCTCACCTATTGGCAGAAAATGCCGCTTTTCGCCAGTATCGTGCAATACAATTACAAAAAAAACAAAAATTGCATTTGTGAGATAATTAATGCTGGTGCTACTAGCGTTAAGCAGGGGTTAGCAGCAGGAGTAGGAGACATAGTAGTGATGGGAGATTTTAACTGTCCAGAGATAAACTGGAAAAACGATTCATGTGATACTGCTAGGGGCAATATGTTTTTAAACACACTTAATGATAACTACTTAGTTCAACTAATTGAGGAACCAACTAGGTACAATGCAATCTTAGACCTGGTATTAACAAACAATGGGGATTTGGTATCAGGTATTATAGTAGGGGAACCCATAGGAAACAACGACCACAATATGGTCACATTCAATATCAGTTTTCATAAACAGCCCTACACTGGCTCAACTAGGACTCTAAACTTTAGCAAAGCAAATTTTGAAAAGATGAGGGTATTTTTCAGGGATATTGAATGGGAAGGTTTGTTTTTAGGAAAAAATACTACGGAGAAATGGGAGGTACTAAAATTCCTGCTAGCTAAAAATACACTCAAATGTATTCCTACGAGCAGCAAAAAAAGGAATAAAAATCATATACCGATGTGGCTTAACAAAAAGATAAAGGAACTTATGGGCAAGAAAAGGCGAGCATTTAAAAAATACAAATCTGACGGGGAAGCAGAGTCATTTCAGCACTATAAGGAATGTAACAAAATACACACTAAATGAGTTTTTTACTAGAGAGGACCCAATTCAGGGACTAACACATAATCTCAATAATGAGAATATCCCACTGATAGGTATTTATTTAAGCGAGGAAGTAGTGTGTGACCGATTAAAACATTTAAAGATTAATAAGTCACCAGGTCCCGATGGTATTCACTAGAGATGTGCACCAGAAATTTTTCGGGTTTTGTGTTTTGGTTTTGGATTCGGTTCCGCGGCCGTGTTTTGGATTCGGACGCGTTTTGGCAAAACCTCCCTGAAATTTTTTTGTCGGATTCGGGTGTGTTTTGGATTAGGGTGTTGTTTTAAAAAAAACACCTCAAAAACAGCTTAAATCATAGAATTTGGGGGTAATTTTGATCCCATAGTATTATTAACCTCAATAACCACAATTTCCACTCATTTCCAGTCTATTCTGAACACCTCACAATATTATTTTTAGTGAAAATTTGCACCAAGGTCGCTGGATGACTAAAATAAGCGACCCAAGTGGCCGACACAAACACCTGGCCCATCTAGGAGTGGCACTGCAGTGTCAGACAGGATGGCACTTAAAAAAATTATCCCCAAACATCACATGATGCAAAGATAAAAAAAAAAAAAAAAAAAAAAAGAGGTGCAAGATGGAATTGTCCTTGGGCCCTCCCACCCACCCTTATGTTGTATAAACAGGACATGCACACTTTAACGAACCCATCATTTCAGCGACAGGGTCTGCCACATGACTGTGACTGAAATGACTGGTTGGTTTGGGCCCCCACCAAAAAAAGAAGCAATCAATCTCTCCTTGCACAAACTGGCTCTACAAAGGCAAGATGTCCACCTCCTCTTCATCCACCGATTCATCACCCTTTTCACTGTGTACATTCCCCTCCTCACAGAGTATTAATTCGTCCCCACTGGAATCCACTATCTCAGGTCCCTGTGTACTTTCTGGAGGCAATTGCTGGTGAATGTCTCCACGGAGGAATTGATTATAATTCATTTTGATGAACATCATCTTCTCCACATTTTGTGGAAGTAACCTCGTACGCCGATCGCTGACAAGGTTACCGGCTACACTAAACACTCTTTTGGAGTACACACTGGAGGGGGGGCAACTTAGGTAAAATGAAGCCAGTTTGTGCAAGGGCCTCCAAATTGCCTCTTTTTCCTGCCAGTATACGTACGGACTGTCTGACGTGCCTTCTTGGATGCTGTCACTCATAAAATCCTCCACCATTCTTTCAATGGTGACAGAATCATATGCAGTGACAGCAGACGACATCACAGTAATCGTTGGCAGGTCCTTCAGTCCCGAACAGATGTCAGCACTTGCTCCTGACTGCCCTGCATCACCGCCAGTGGGTGGTTTTGGAAATCTGATCCCTTTCCTGGCAGCTCCAATGGCGGGAGAAAATGAAGGAGGAGCTGTTGGCGGGTCACGTTCCGCTTGACTTGACAAGTGTCTCACCAGCAGGTCTTTGAACATCTGCAGACTTATGTCTGCCGGAAAGAGAGATACAACGTAGGCTTTAAACCTAGGATCGAGCACGGTGGCCAAAATGTAGTGCTCTGATTTCAACAGATTGACCACCCGTGAATCCTGGTTAAGCGAATTAAGGGCTCCATCCACAAGTCCCACATGCCTAGCGGAATCGCTCTGTTTTAGCTCCTCCTTCAATGTCTCCAGCTTCTTCTGCAAAAGCCTGATGAGGGGAATGACCTGACTCAGGCTGGCAGTGTCTGAACTGATTTCACGTGTGGCAAGTTCAAAGGGTTTCAGAACCTTGCACAACGTTGAAATCATTCTCCACTGCGCTTGAGTCAGGTGCATTCCCTCTCCTTTGCTTATATCGTAGGCAGATGTATAGATGTATAGGCTTGAATGGCCTTTTGCTGCTCCTCCATCCTCTGAAGCATATAGAGGATTGAATTCCACCTCGTTACCACCTCTTGCTTCAGATGATGGCGGGGCAGGTTCAGGAGTGTTTGCTGCTGCTCCAGTCTTCGGCACGCGGTGGCTGAATGCCAAAAGTGGCCCGCAATTCTTCTGGCCACCGATAGCATCTCTTGCACGCCCCTGTCGTTTTTTAAATAATTCTGCACCACCAAATTCAATGTATGTGCAAAACATGGGACGTGCTGGAATTTGCCCAATTGTAATGCACGCACAATATTAGTGGCGTTGTCCGATGTCACAAATCCCCAGGAGAGTCAAATTGGGGTAAGCCAATCTGCGATGATGTTCCTCAGTTTCCGTAAGAGGTTGTCAGCTGTGTGCCTCTTATGGAAAGCGGTGATACAAAGCGTAGCCTGCCTAGGAACGAGTTGGCGTTTGCGAGATGCTGCTACTGGTGGCGCCGCTGCTGTTCTTGCTGCGGGAGGCAATACATCTACCCAGTGGGCTGTCACAGTCATATAGTCTGAGTCTGCCCTGCTCCACTTGTCCACATG